>NC_133798.1:25097608-25400108 GCF_043250625.1 Sebastes fasciatus | reverse complement strand
GCTTACAGATGAGCTGGCACAACTCCCCTGCTTTCATAGTGGCTACGCCGATGTCCCATGCCTTTATTACTTGACCTAAACACAAAGAAGACTGATTACCAACACTGGCTTTGCAACTATGACGCGTGAATGTTTATGTCTCTGCTAGATATGAAACCAACCTTTTCCCAACTCAAAGGAAAACTTCTCTCCTCTGTCTCTGCTTGAGTCAAAATGAGAACCATCCAGAAGTGTGCCAACATAATGTACAAACACTTTGTCACCGGTCATAGGCAGCTCTGTGCCTGTTCCTTCCCTTTTCACCAGCTGGAAAAAACAGACAGCAAGAAGAAAATGTCAAACAAAAATAAAATAAGCATAGTCTGACTATAATAATAATAATAATAGTTATCTAAGCAACTGATATGCAAAGCCAGCTCTACCCATTTGTGTCCTGTATACCTACCCTGCAGTCTGGTACTTTGCATCATAAGAGGTAAAGCTGCACAAATCCTTGTGAATGAAGATGAGCTGTAAACCCTTGTGTGTGTGTGTGTGTGTGTGTGTGTGTGTGTGTTTGTTTCAAGATTCAAGATGTTTATTGTCACGGCGGTTATACAAAGTACAAGCGTGTGAAATGCTTTTTGCTGGGAAACTCCATTAAAAAATAAGAAGTTATATTACAATTATAAAAGGAAATACTTTTAGTTTCCCCCAGGCCATCAGACCTTTAAATAGATAATTCATACGACACCATCTCACACAAAAATAAATCTCATACTGTATATACTGTATATGTTCTAAATGTATATGTTCTTAATATGCCTTGTACAAAGTATTTCTTGTATATGTAAATTCATACTTCCTGATATGTATATGTTCTTAATATGCCTTGTACAAAGTATTTTCTTTTATAATTGTAATATAACTTATTATTTTAATGGAGCTTCCCACCAAAAAGCATTTCACACGATTGTACCTGTATAACCGGCGTGACAATAAACATCTTGAATCTTGTTTATTTTTTATAATATACAAAAGTCTGTTAAGATAAGTAGTTTATGAAATAGTACCAAATTCCCTTGTGGAATAAAGCGAGATGGATAGGTATATCTTTGCTATTGATGTTAAACACAAACCTTTTTTTTTTTTTTTAAGTATGATTGTACATATATAAGAAATACTTTGTACACGGCATATTAAGAATATATACAGCCATATTAAGAACATATACATTAAGAACATATACAGTATATACAGTATAAGATATGTGTGTGTGTGTGCGTGTGTGTGTGTGTGTGTATTAAATGTCTCCATCAGCTTTAATAGTTTGTGCATAGTATCTCTCCAAGGGGCTCCACAGCCTTCTAGAAATGTGGATGGTTGAAATGTCTAATTATCCATGTTGTTGTTGACACCCTGTGTAGGAAGTTAACATTAGCTGTGAACCCCAGTGTGACTTTTTCAAGATTCAAGATGTTTATTGTCACGCCGGTAATACAAGTACAATCGTGTGAAATGCTTTTTGCTGGGAAACTCCATTAAAAATAACAAGTTACATTACAATTATAAAAGGAAATACTTTGTACAAGGCATATTAAGAACATATACATATCAGGAAGTATGAATGCACATATATAATAAATACTTTGTACAAGGCATATTATATTGCAATATTAATGTCCAACATGTGCAATATTATTATTATTATTATTATTTACTCATTTTGCTAAATGTATCTTACTTAATTGTTATTCTATTAGGCACTGGTGCTAGAAATAGTATTTTTTTATTTTATACACTTGTATTTTATATACTTGAAATTGTTGTAATTTTGTTGTATTTTTGAGCAATCTCTGGCACAAGAATTTCCTTTGTGATTAATAAAGTTGTATCTTATCTTATTAAGAATATATACATTAAGAACATATACAGTATAAGATATGTGTGTGACATTAATATTGCATGGTCATTAATATTGCAATATAATATGCCTTGTACAAAGTATTTCTTATATATATATATATGCACATTCATACTCCCTGATATTTAAATGTTCTTAATATGCCTTGTACAAAGTATTTCTTATATATATATATGCAGTCATACTCCCTGATATTTAAATGTTCTTAATATGCCTTGTACAAAGTATTTCCTTTTATAATTGTAATATAACTTATTATTTTTAATGGATGGTTTCCCAGCAAAAAGCATTTCACTGGATTGTACTTGTATATCTTGAATTTTGAAGTATGATTGTACATATATAATAAATACTTTGTACAAGGCAAATTAAGAACATATACATATCAGGAAGTATGAATGCACATATATAATAAATACTTTGTACAAGGCATATTATATTGCAATATTAATGTCCAACATGTGCAATATTATTATTATTATTATTATTTACTCATTTTACTAAATGTATCTTACTTAATTGTTATTCTATTAGGCACTGGTGCTAGAAATAGTATTTTTTTATTTTATACACTTGTATTTTATATACTTGAAATTGTTGTAATTTTGTTGTATTTTTGAGCAATCTCTGGCACAAGAATTTCCTTTGTGATTAATAAAGTTGTATCTTATCTTATTAAGAATATATACATTAAGAACATATACAGTATATACAGTATAAGATATGTGTGTGACATTAATATTGCATGGTCATTAATATTGCAATATAATATGCCTTGTACAAAGTATTTCTTATATATATATATATATATATATATGCACATCCATACTCCCTGATATTTAAATGTTCTTAATATGCCTTGTACAAAGTATTTCTTATATATATATATGCACATTCATACTCCCTGATATTTAAATGTTCTTAATATGCCTTGTACAAAGTATTTCCTTTTATAATTGTAATATAATTTATTATTTTTAATGGATGGTTTCCCAGCAAAAAGTATTTCACTGGATTGTACTTGTATATCTTGAATTTTGAAGTATGATTGTACATATATAAGAAATATTTTGTACAAGGCATATTAAGAACATATACATTAAGACCATATACAGTAGAAGATATGTGTGTGTGTGTGTGAGAGGGTATTAAATGTCCCCATCAGCATTAATAGTTTGTGCATAGTATCTCTCCAAGGGGCTGAAGATCCTTCTAGAAATGTGGAGGGTGTAAATGTCTAATTATCCACGTTGTTGTTGACACCCTGTGCAGGAAGTCAACATTAACTATGAACCAAATGGTAGGGACACAAAGTAAACAGCATTACCCTGTCTGTTGTCAACACTGTAGCTTGCATAACCTGTTTATATTGACAATGAGCCTCTCTAAACGACAGCTAACAGCTAGCCTTAATGAGAGTGAGTAAACAACAAGCAGCTAAGCTAAGCTAAGCTAAGCTGTATTATTATAATATATTACCTTTAAAACTCCTCCATCTCTCTTTGGTGTGATGTCTTCTCCCTCCATTGGGATGGTGTGTTGTCCTTCACTTGTCTGTTCCTCTGCAGTCATTGTCATGTAGTAGATTGTAACCCCTCCTGTCTGCTAAACTAAACACTAGTAGTGGCTAAAGCTAACTAAGCTCCTCGTTGCTATAGAGCCTTAGTTACTGACTTACTTGTGAGTGTTACTGTGAATAAAATACACGCTAACTGCAGCTGAGACGAGTGCTATTAGTTGTGCACCAATCACTTTTTGTTATCCGAGCAGAATAATGTGCTTTAGTTGAAGGGTTTTACTTCAAGTCCACGTTGTCTGTCTCAGTGTCTCATCTGACAAGCGCTTCAACACGGACACAGAATTTTCCAGAGACATTCAGGGAGGAAGTAGGAATGAACTCACAGATGGTGGTGTTACATTTATTATATAAGCACCTCCCGGAGAGGCGGTGCACTTGCAAAATAAACAGAACAAATTACATAATTTACAGATATAATATGCCATCACGTGGATAATTAATACTTAGTTCAAATATACTGTAATAACCAAATAGTCAAATAGTTAAAGGACAAAAATAGGAAATATATGTACATATCCCCGTCCACGCAAGCAAACGCACTATATTAAAACAAGCGCTCTTTGGTTTATCTGGCTCCCTATTGGTCAGATCTCGTCCACGCTGCTCTCTGTTGGCGCGGTTGTTGAATAGCCGGCAGCTGAACATAATATTACACAAAGTAAAACCTCCTTTTGTTTAAGGATTTCAGCGGGTAAGTAGCTATTAAATAGCAACCATGTATGTAAATGTTAAGGATCGGCAGTGGGTGTAAGACTTCAGCTAATAAGGGGATAGGTTATAAGTTATCTAGCCAGCTAAAAACAAGCTGGCAGCTATCTTTAGCTATAAAGTTTTTCCTTTCAAGGCAGCTTAAACCCCTTTAAAATCAAATGTTAGCTGTTTGAAATAACATGTAGACAGCTTTGAAAGCTCTTAAATTAAATGATGGGGGTGTTTCGTTGTGGTAAATTGAGGTGATGTAGTAAAAATGACGCAATCTGAATCAGAAACAAGTCAGGACTTTTATAAGATCTGCACAGAAAGCAGAATCTGGTGCCTCATGTTAGACACAACATCACTATCAGTAGTTTAGGGCTTGTAGCTAATACAATCCAGTTTAAACACACTGTGTGCTGCTCAGCGGACTCCTTTTTTAACCCTATATGTCATCTAGCAGGGAGGTTCACCAGCATGGAGAATGGCAGGACCCAGTTTCCATTTCCCTACCAGCCCTATGACATCCAGGAGCAGTTCATGCAAGCCCTGTACAGTGCACTGGACCAGGGCAAAGTGGGGATCTTTGAAAGTCCAACTGGAACGGTGTGTATGTATGTGTGCATGTATGCAAGAGAGGTTACAAAAGAAGCCATTACATTTGAGTCATCATTTTTTGTGTTTTTAACATCCTTTTATGACACATGACCTTTTTTATGGAGTGGTCTGCTGGGGCAGCAGCATCTCGGCTGCAGACAGGAATAGACTAGACAGTGATCAGGAAGCTCTGTCCTGGGATGCCCCCTCGACACAGTGGAGGTGGTGGGAGAGAGGAGGATGATGATGATGGCTAAGCTGTCACCCATGATGGAGAATGACTCCCACCCCATGCAGGACATCATCTCAGCACTGGAGAGCTCCTTCAGCGACAGGCTGCTCCACCCAAAAGTGTGTGAAGGAGCTCTATTGCAGGTCCTTCCTTCCTGCAGCTGTCAGACTCCACAACCAGCACTGCTCCCGGTAGACCACAACCAGCACTACTCCCAGTAGACCACTTACAGACCACTTTATACTTCCTTCTATTTAAATGGTTCATATTTTGTTACACTTTGTTTAGCTCTTTTTTACTGTGTTAGCTGATGCATCTTGTTTTTTGCACCATCCCCTTTGCTGCTGTACTCTGAAAATTTCCCCACTGCGGGACTAATAAAGGAATATCTTATCTTATCTTATCTTATCTTATCTTTAACCCAGGGCAAGTCTCTGAGTCTGATATGTGGAGCTCTGAGCTGGCTCACAGACTACGAGGAGAAGAGGAAGCAGGAGGCAGCTGCTCTTCTGCATGAAGGAGAAGCAGCTCTTTCCACCTCTACAGCTCAGTCCTCCACTACCAGCTCCTCAGCAGAGCCCGACTGGATCACTGATTTTGTTGAAAAAAAGGCAGAACGTGATTTGGTGTCAAAGTTGAAGGTAAGAATGTCATTTCAGATCTCCACGGATCTCTGGGAATTTCCCGCTTCTCACCTGCTCAGCTTTTGAATATTATTGTATGTTTTTTTGTGTGTCAGGAGGAAGAATTGAAAAGAAAGAAGAGGGAAGAACGATTAGAAATGATCCGAAACAACGTTCAACTAAAGTATGCGATGAAAAGAAAAGTAAGTGATCTCGCAAATTGCCATTAAAATGTACCTAAAAATTACAATCTCTGTAAGTCAAGTCTCTGCAACTCACTATATGAATATATGTGTCTCTAGAGCAGTGAAGATGAAGAGGCATTCAAATTGCTCCAGCTCAGTAAAGAGGAACAAACCGAGACGCAAGGAGATCAAGAGGACGAGGAGCTCATTATTGCAGAATATGAAAGCGATGATGAGACAAAGACTCGGAGCAGGTGAGGGCAGCCACTGATTGGTTACCAGTTGTATTGAATGTGGTCACAGACAATGACAAGCAGGGTGCGTTTGCTCTCCTGCTCAGATTTTGCGGTGCTGAGGATGATGACACCGACGACGAACTGGTTGAAGAACATGTTACGAAGGTGTGTGTGAGAGAGACATTTCACATTGTAACTGTAAGGATGAGTGTGCCACTGATATGATACAAAAATAGTAATAATGAGGGTGACATATAACCCTGAAGTGAGGCTGTGTCTTCATATGCATGTTCTCAGATTTACTACTGCAGTCGCACTCACTCCCAGCTGGCCCAGTTTGTCCATGAGGTTCAAAAGAGCCCCTTCAGCAAGGACATCAGTGTGGTCACACTGGGCTCACGGCAGGTACGTGTACACACACATACACACACAAACACTACCAGTAGAAGGGTTAGATTTCAGTATATTTGGTGAAATTTCATCCATTGTGAATATTTATATAATTGTTTAATTTGGAGTGAGAAGCTTTGCGAGCATGTTGTCTGCTATAGGTTCCTAGTTCCCTTGTTTCTCAAATGATTTATACCTTTTACTACTTGTATTTTCTAATTTATAATTACCAAATTAGATTAGATTTTAATTAAAAATGCAAAAACAGTACATTACATCTACATTTCTATCCATCCCATACTAAGTTTGGCATTGAACAGGAACTGTTACTTGTATTCAATCAGTAAAACATGATTGTTAACCAGTGTTTGCCCCGTAAACATAAATCTTGTGTACTTTTCAGAATCTGTGTGTCAACGAGGAGGTTCGTCGCTTGGGCAGCATCCAGCGCATCAACGACCGCTGCCTGGAGATGCAGAAAAACAAACATGGTGAGAAAACCTCGCACACAATTTAGCTCCGGAACTACCGATCTTACAGAAGAATATTTCCAGATAACTTAAAGCAATTTTATTTAACCTTTATTTAAACCAGGAAAGCTTTGTTGAGATTAAAAAAAAAAACGTTTCCAAGAGTGTCCTGATCCAAGAAAGGCAGCAATAACAATGAGTTACAGACAAACAACATTAGACGGACAACACAAAACACGCCACAAATCAGAATTAAACAGAAATGCCATTATAGAACTATGAATAATATTTCTAATGCAATTAGTTAACCCATAACCCAAGAGCTGTCTTGAAACATAAAAAAATAAATAAGACTAGTTTCGCTTACAATGTTGCCTGTTGTCATTTTGTAGAGAAGCCGCATCATGAAGAGGGTGTAAAACGTAAGCGAGATCCAGCAAAGAGTGTGTGTCCCTATTATAAAGCTTCAGCAATGCAGCAGATGAGGGACGACATTCTGGGGACAGTCCACGATATAGAGCAGATGCTGAAGCTGGGCAGAGAGACACATTCATGTCCTTACTATGCCACACGCCTCGCTGTCCCCGCCGCACAGGTAACAATGTCCTTGTCGTACTCAGTTCATCCATTCCTGTCTCAGATTGCTTGCTGTGCTGCTAACATTTCTTTAAAGTATTTTATTTATTCATTCACTTTTTGTAAGTTTTAGTGTTAATCTGTGTGGTCTATGTTAATTGTGTCTGCATAGTTGGTGGTGTTGCCCTATCAGATGCTGCTTCATGAAGCCACAAGGAAGGCAGCAGGGGTCCAGCTGAAGGGGCAGGTAGGATTAGATGTTTTTGATTCCATCATAGATTTTTTTCTGTTCAGCAATTGTCAGTATTATCATGGAAATAAAAAAAAAAAATCTAATTGAAATGCCCTAGTAATGTTAGAAACACAAATTTCCATAAGTAGTTTAACCTTCTTGGAGCACAGGAATAAATAATATTTCTGAACAAAAATGTAAACACACAATGAGTGCCTGATTGTTTGAGTACCTGATAATTTTGCCATACTTTCATCAGTTTCAACAACTTGAAGTGGAATTGATTTGTCAAATTACTGACAGCAGAACCGTTTTGTAAATATATATGTATATTTTTACAGGTGGTGATCATAGATGAAGCTCACAATCTTAGTGACACACTCTCCTGTATACACAGTGCAGAGCTCACTGGAGGGCAGGTAAACACATTCATACACATCATGTACAAAATCTAGGTTTAAAAATCTGCATGTTCTCTGCAATATACTAAATTGTGAATCTTCTGCAGCTTTGCCGTGTCCACTCGCAGCTCACCCAGTATGGCGAACGCTATAAGTGAGTATACACACACACACACACATGCAATGCACTCATTCACAAATTCAATATTGTATTATTAACCCTCCTGGCTGTTGATGGTTATGTTTCTACAACATCAGGAAGCGACTGAAGGCAAAGAACCTGATGTACATCAAACAGATTCTGTTTGTGATTGAGGGGCTCGTCCGGGTGCTGGGAGGTGAGTGTGTTTGGGCTACAATTAGTTTTTGATTATTGCCAGTCTGCAACGTGACTGTGACAAACGTTATCCTTGCAGGTAAGGTCGGGCAGAATCCACAAAGCCAGACTACACAAACAGGTTAGTAAACAATACACACATGCACACACACATATAAACATACACTAATACACATCTAAGAAGAATTTGCCAACCAGTCATGTTTCTTTATCTTTTAGGAACTGAAATGCTCACCATTAACAACTTCCTCTTCAAGGCTCAGATCGACAATATCAATTTGTTTAAGGTAATTGAAAGTGTGTATAATGCTGTTAAAAATCACACCATATCCATACTGCAGTTCTTTCAACATCACTGTCATTCTCTCTTTAGTTACAGAGATACTTTGAGAAGAGCATGATCAGCAGAAAAGTAAGTGTTTAATATGTATGTATTGTATCTATGCCTCATGTAAATATCGAGTGATCCACCGTAAAATCGAATGAATCCCACACGTGTCCCCTCTTTGCTGCAGCTGGGAGGCTTCGTGGAGAAGTACGCAGGATCAGGTGTGAGTCTGCACACTCAGAGCAGCTCCAACAAGGAGAACCGACGCACAGAGGGCTTAAACCGCTACCTTCAAACACTGCAGAGCAGCCAGAGCACTGCACCAGGTCAGAGGGCTGATTATTTTTATGTCACCCACATATTTAAAACAAATTGTGGAGATGAACATCATCATTGCAGACATGTGGCATTACGGTAGCAACATGCAGTAATTTATTGATAATGATGAACACCTAAATGGGATCCTATTCAGGAATGAGAAAAGCTTAACATGCTTAATTTCAGAAAGATTTGACTGTCATGGATCTATATTGTGAGATGTGTTGAAATTCACTTTCCCCATAGACATTTTACAACTTTTACAGACAGTACTCACAGTATAACTGCTACCATAAAAATCTCCCACATTTCCTTGTGTGTAAAGTGCACAGGCAAGAGAATAGATATCATGTATTAGGGCTGCAAGTTTGAAAAAAATCCGAAACAAAAAGTCTGTAAAATGTCTGAAAATTGTCCAAAAAAAAATGTTTGAAAAAAAAAAAGAAGTCAGAAAAAGGTTTGAAAAATGTTCCAAAAAAAAAGTCTGAAAAAAATTTCCCCAAAAAATAAATCTGAAAAATGTGTCAAAAATAAAAGTTTGAAGGATATCAGAAAAAAAAGTCTGTAAAAAGTCTGAAGAATATCTAGAAAAAGTCTGAAAAAGGTTTGAAAAATATCCGAAACAAAAAGTCTGTAAAATATCTGAATATTGTCCAAAAAAAGGTCTGAAAAATGTTCAAACAAAAAAAAGATAAATCTGAAAAATGTGTGAAAAACAAAAGTCTGAAGGATATCCGAAAAAGTCTGAAAAAAAGTCTTAAAAATGTGTGGAAAAAAAGTTTTAAGAATATCCGAAAAAGTCAGAAAAATGTTCAAAAAATTTTCGAAAAAAAAGTCTGAAAAAAATGTCCAAAAAAAAAATCTGAAAAATGTGTGGAAAAAAAGTCTGAAAAAAGTTTGAAAAATATCCGAAACAAAAAGTCTGTAAAATGTGTGAAAATTGTCCAAAAATTTTTTTGTAAAGCGTCCAGAAAAATGTTTAAAAAAAAAAAAAAAATCTGAAAAATGTTCGAAAAAAGTCTGAAAAAGGTTTGAAAAATATCCGAAACAAAGTCTTTAAAATATCTGAATATTGTCCAAAAAAAGGTTTGAAAAATGTTCGAAAAAAAAAAAGTCTGAAAAATGTCCGAAGAAAAAGTCAGAAAAATGTTCCAAAAATGTCCAAAAAAGATAAATCTGAAAAACAAAAGTCTGAAGGATATCCGAAAAAAAACTCTGAAAAGTCTTAAAAATGTGTGGAAAAAAAGTCAGAAAAATGTCCAAAGAAAAAGTCAGAAATTTTTTTCGAAAAATGTTCGAAAAAAAGTTTCAAGGATATCCGAAAAAAAAGTCAGAAAAATGTTCGAAAAAAAAAAGTCTGAAGGGTATCCGAAAAAAAGTCTGAAAAATGTATGAAAAAAAGTCTGAAGAATTTCCAAAAAAAGTCTGAAAAATATATGAAAAATGTGTGAAAACAAAGTCTGAAAAAGGTTTGAAAAATGTTCGGAAAAAAAAAATGTCTGAAAAAAATTTCCAAAAAAAAATAAATCGGAAAAATGTGTGAAAAACAAAAGTCTGAAGGAATATCCGAAAAAAAATCAGTGTTGGATCTAAAATGCATGAGCAGATATAATTGTTCTTTTCACTCCGTAACCAATACCATTTCTCTCACTTTGGCATTTTGCAATCAACAGACACTGAACAATGTAGCATACCTCTGTTCCATTATGATTCATCTACTCACTCATGTGTGCAGTTTCTTCAGTAGACCAGCAGGGGTCAGAGGCAGAGAAAGTGCTGTCTGCATCTCCCATGATGCAGGTGGAGGGTTTCTTCATGGCTCTCACCAACAGCAACACTGATGGCAGAGTGGTGGTGCACAGACAAGGTACGGTTAATAAAAACAACTCAAAGAAAGGCCAGTAATGAACTAAAAGTGTCATAAAATACCCCCTGTGTTTTATGTCCAGGCACTTTGTCAGAGAGCAGCGTCAAGTTCCTGATGTTGAATCCAGCAGTCCACTTTGCCCAGGTGCTGAAGCAGTGCAGAGCTGTCATCGTCACAGGAGGAACCATGCAGCCTGTAAGTTATTTTAAACCCACTAAAAATAAACTAAGCCTTTGCTGTGTAAGTTTTTTTTATCAATCTGAAAGATGTGATATGTAGGTTTCAGACTTCAAACAAGAGCTGCTGTTTTCTGCCGGAGTGGGAGAGGAGCGCATCACTGAGTTTTCCTGTGGTGAGTGGCCCATTTTTACAACACCGCAGCACTTTGTGGAGTTTCTCTCTTTCTGCTTTTATAATGCACTCTCTCTTAGTCATGTGTTTATCAATATTTCTGTGTGTGGGGATTTTTGATGAATAATACAACACTTGACAAAATCTCAAATAACAACCGATTTTTAGTACAAGTGCTAATATTCCGTTTGGTTATTCGAATATTATAAGAATCATTTCATGAACTCGCACCTGGTTCGAGTGATGGAGGTGACAGATTATATCAGGACAAACCAAGAAGAGATGATAAAAAACGATGGCATCTTGTGAAGTAAACCATGAATTAATTGTCCATCCATCGTATACAAACCGTGCATATTAAGGATCAGTTGAAGATTACATTTGCTGACTGTCATCACACAGGTTGTTTTTGCTTATTAAACTTGGAAGATTGTTGAATCATAAGCAAATCATAAACAACACTTGTGCTCCTGTTGCATGGCACACATAATTAAAGACATGTACTATTACTATGTCCTCAGACTCCCAAGATCTGGGTGATATCATTTGAAACAGGGTTATTATCGTAAACTAAAACGAAAATAAGCAGTGAAAAATAGTTTTGGTTAACTGAAACGAAATAAAAACTATCCTTTAAGAAAAGCTAAAGTGAAACAATATTGCCTAGGAAAAAAATAAAATAAAAAATTAACGTCAATTCATTTCAGTTTGTTTTTTTTAGCTGTAATGTATCACTAACCAAAAATGGAGACAGCACAAATTTTGTCAACTCGTGACGTTGAACCACAGAAACTGAATGGACTTGACCTTCCAGGAGATGGGGCTATACCGCAATTGCTTCATTAAAGTAGCACAAAGATTAAACATCATGGCCATTCCTACACAGTTCTCCAGCTGTGTATTTTGTATATATATATATATATGTAGCTACATATTTCTGAGATAGTATAGCTGGCCTCAAACAAAAACTAAATATATAAAAACTAAATCTTTCTGGAAAAAAAAACTAAAAAAGGAACTAAAATTAAACTAAACTGAAATCCGAAAGTTAAAAAATTAAATAAAAACTGAAAATTCAAAACTATCATAACCTTGATTTGAACACAACTCAAAGGATTTTACTTCACTCTTTATATGCAGACAAGAAAGTCTGTGTTATGTGCTGTCAAAACTGTATTGTATATGGAATATTCTGAATATTTCATAATGTAAAATAATTGTATATGTTGTTTGTGTCGTTATATTTAAATCAATAAGAGAACTTTCTTTTCCTGTAGGTCATGTAATTCCTCCAGAGAACATTCTTCCCCTCGTTTTATGCAGCGGTCCATCTGGTCAGGAGCTGGATTTTACTTTCCAAAACAGAGACTCTCCACGCATGGTAACGCGTATTATTTTTATAAGTTCTTGCTGTAATATCGTTGAATGCAGCGGCATTGTTGACACAAGCACTACTGCAAATGTGTGCCTGTTTGACAGATGGACGAGACCGGGCGCATTCTCTCCAACATTTGTAACGTGGTCCCAGGCGGGGTCGTGTGCTTCTTCCCTTCTTATGAGTACTCGAGGCGGATCGTTTCTCACTGGGAGGCCAGCGGTGCGCTGACTCGTCTGGCTAACAAGAAGAAGGTACATCACCCTGGGAAGCCGTCTTTATCACACCTTAACTCGAGGGTGGCATCATATTTTAAGGGAAGTGAATTTTCCCCGACGGTCTCTAAGCTATCACTATTTCTTTCTCAGATCTTCCAGGAGCCAAAGAAAGCCAACCAGGTTGAACAGGTGCTGAGCGAGTTCACCCGCTGTATCCAGGTAAAAAAAAACATCAGCCCTCATCGCCACCATTGGTAATGCGTTCATTATGAGTGATTGCCTCTACGTTTGACGTATGTCTCTCTTCCTTTTCTTAGAGGTGTGCTGCTGATGCCGGCGGCCTCACTGGAGCGTTGCTGTTCTCTGTGGTCGGAGGAAAGATGAGTGAGGGCATCAATTTCTCTGATGACCTGGGCAGGTGTGTTTCATTCGTGAGCACGTCGACAGCCAGCAGTTGCACACTGTATAAAGCATATGACACTAAATGCTCTTTTCTGTGTGCATGTGATGACAGGTGTGTGGTGATGGTGGGAATGCCATATCCCAACATCAAATCCCCAGAGCTGCAGGAAAAGATGTCCTACCTGGACAAACACCTGGTGAGACTCTTAACTGTAACTAATAGGGTGCTGCAGGGATGACACATTTTTGTAGGCCAAGCAGGAAGTTAGCATCGCCCTGGTTCCCGGGACTTTTCCATTGGGTTTTGGAATACTGCAGAAAAAAAGATCTGTGGCAAACAAATGTTTATGATACTTACACAAGTTTTGTTCAGCAAGATAATCTTCACAAATGAAGTGAAATTGAAGTGTAAATGCAATCGTCAGAAGTAAAAAAACTAATGCTAGGCTGTAAACGAACTACACCACGGTCGCATGAACGAGAAATATACACAGTAGTAGTCTCATTTAGTCACTTGTTAGTTGTTTTCAAGACACATAAAGGCTTCAAAGTTCACGAGTGGAGTATTTATCGATGTATTTAATGTCGTAGATCAAAACGCTTGTATTAACCACAGACCTTATTTCAGGCATCTGACTAAAAACCCATTCAAACTCATTGACTTACAGACGAGGGAACCGGAAGTGCTTAAATGCTAACTCATTTCCAGGTTTTAGGACTCATTCCTGCAGCACTCTATAGTCTTCACTGTAGCCACACACCTTGCAAAACAAGTACAAGGTCACAGGAGTGCTGAGATGAAGATGTGGTTTGTTTTTTTTAGCCTCATAGTGGAGGGAGGAGTCCCGGCCAAGCACTTATAGAAAACCTCTGCATGAAGGCTGTCAATCAATCCATAGGTAAGGATGCAATACTCATGACAACAGATACAATAAAAAAAACATTAACAATAATTAATTCCATAGATGATAAGATGGTATGATCAGTATTCATATGTATTCGACTTCATCTGCCCAAAGGAAGAGCTATCCGTCACCGTGGCGACTATTCCTCCATCGTGCTGTGTGACAGACGTTACTCTCGACCCGCTACGCTCTCCAAACTTCCCACGTGGATTAAAACTCGCACCAGCACACACACAAGTTTTGGCCCTGCTTTCGCTGCCTTACGGAAGGTGAGAAGCAAGTACGCTCATGTATCCACACTCAACCCACTGTGTCATGACTAAAGTGTATTCATATGTTGTCTGTAAACTCTTCTTTCCTAGTTCTTCCTGGAGAAGAAGCAGAAGCAGGTGTAGTGTCACTTACATTGAGCTGAGCGGACATTTCCCAAGACTGAGGTTAGGGAGAACTTCGGGGAAAGTGCAACAGCGGCCACTGTGAACATTTAGCAACCAAAAAAAAATACTATAAGATAATTAGAGGGCCTCTATAATAAGTTCCTTATTACAAGATTGACACAGCCCTTTTATTTGTGTTTACATTCTTAAACATTTTGAAGCCGTCACACCTCTGAGTGCTCCTGGCTGGAGTTCAAGGGTCAACCAGGGAGGCAGTTGTTCTATTTTCAGTACATCGTACTCGCTTTATTTTACGTTTCAGCTCTTATATCTTGCCTGTTTCTTGTGTCCTGCTTTGGCTCGCTACAGTAACATCTCTGATTTGAAGAATAATGAATACAAGTATATGATGTCACACTGCAGACGAAGGCCAGAGGGGCATTAATCAGACTGACTCGAATTCAGTCTGGACCATGTAAGATATATTGAAATGAATTACTACTGCTAACTACTTCACAGATATTAAGCACAGCACAGCAACGGCTTAGGAATCCATGTGACTTCAGTTACCCTTGAAGAAGATGTTAAATATTTAATTGAAGCATTAAGTGTTATGTAATGCAACAATTACTTTTATTTAATGGCAAGACGTTAGTGAAATGGTTCCATGATTTCAGTTTATGCTTGTTTAATTTGATGCAAATATGTTTTACAATGAATATGATTATCAATAAATTGTTTTATTATTGGAGTTTTATTGATGTTTTGTTCAACTGATTAGACAAACTAAAGCACTTATAATTATGAAGCCAATTATTGGCCACTTTAACACTGAAAGTTTCACTTTTTATGGTATTAAGTGATCAGAGGAAAATGTAATGTACACAAAATTATTCAAGACTATCAAATGCTTTCATTATCAGTGCTTTAAAGAGCCAGTGTGCAGCAATTAGGAGGATCTATTGGCAAAAATGGAATATAATAATATAATAAGTATGTTTTCTTTAGTGTATAATCACCTGAAAATAAGAATTGTCGTGTTTTTGTTACCTTAGAATGATCCGTTTATATCTACAGTAGCCCAGAACGGACAAACCAAACACGGGCTCTAGAGAGGGCCATTAGCATTTTTGCGTCGGCCAACATGATTCTTCTTCACGCTTGGCACACAGGAGAGGTTTCAGATGATTGCATCTGCCACCTCACCGCTAGATGCTGCCAATTCCTACACACTGCACCTTTTAAGTGTTCATTGTCCATCATGTTACGCTTCCCAGTCATCATCGTCTGTTGCCATATGTGGGGCAGGAAGTGGTGGGATGACATCCGACATCCTGGCAAATGCACCGCCGGTACCAGTGGGAGCTTCACTTGACTCCCCACCTGCTGGGCCTTTACCAGATATGCCTACAGAGGGAACAGGACACATTAGTTACAGTATGCAGTTCCAACCACCTGCATCGGTATTTTCAATCTCATTTGACATAAAGGGGATCCTCACCTTTCCTCCGCATGGCAAGTTTATTGAAGAGATCAGACATAAAGTCTCCACCACTTGATGCCGCTGCCACTGCTGTGAGACAGAGACAGGCAGTTACTAAATAATCATACAATCAGTATTTTTTTAAATTAGTAATTGGAGCAGGGAAACGGTTTCACTCATTCCCCAGTGCTGCGCTTCAAAGTGGAGCACATAATTACAACAAGACTTGTTATCTAGTTAGACGGTATAAGCAGCTCTCTCTAAATATGAAATGTTGGGTCGTGACCTGGCCAGCCAACCAGAAATGAGAGCAAAGATAACGCTGTCTGATATTAGGGCAGACAATTTCAAACATGACTGTTACCAAGTCAACCTTTTAATGAGGTTGACATTTATAAAGCAAAGGTCACAGAGCCATGGACTGTGATGATAACAATATGAGATATATATATACACAGACGCTCACATGCTGACATGCAGTGCGACACAGTGTATGAACTCATGGGTGAATGCTAACTAGGGACTGGTCATGCTGTGCTGTGATTGCATGACTTTCTCATCATTGTTAAAGCTGCATCGTGTAGCAGTTAATAAAACATGAAGCGGAAGCACATCCCCCACTCAAACAATCCGACACCTTGTTCTTGCTCCTTCTGTTTCTTCTTCTCCATCTTGCGCTCTTTAATGTCGCGTAACTTGGCTTTGCCGATGCCTCCGGCATTACGGATGGACTCCAGGAGATTGGCGCGGCCGTCTGATGGCACGACCACCTTGGTGGGAGCACCGGACACAGGGCCTGCAGACAGAGGAGACGGTCGGGGGTAATTTGGGTTTAAGGGAGAAGCAGGTTTTCACTACTTTAATACACTGTAAGGCTCGATCATATTCCTCCCAAGTCTGTGGTGTGTAGCCAGTACAAGTTTTGAGTTGCACGCATGCGACAAACCTGAACTTGACGCTCGAGTGGCTTCTTTGGTGCTCTCAACAGGTGGGGGGGGTGGAGGAGGTGGCGGAGGAGGGGGAGCTCCTGCAGGAATGGCGGGAGCGAGGGTAGGCTCAGGAGGAGGAGGAGGTGGTGGAGGAGGTGGAACATTAGGTTGGAGCTGAGAGCCTGAAAGAGAAAGAGATGAAAAGTCAACATCTGCTTCCAAACGGAGCTGAGATAGTGAACGTGTGTATGTGTATGTGTGTGTGTGTGTGTGTGTGTGTGTGTGTGTGTGTGTGTGTGTGTGTGTGTACCATGTCCGTCGCTCTCCGTCGAGAAGGAGGGCAGATCAGGGATGTTTTGTGTGGGTCCTGACGGGGCGAAGCCGGGCCCGAGGTCTGCGCTGTAGGACAGATCATCTGCGATGCCTGGCAGGTCGGGCAGGTAAGATGGCACATCTATCTCGGGCACCTGGCCCAGATCTGGCACATAGAAATAAGACTCTGCCGTCTGTTGGAAAGAAAAGATTAGATTAGAGACAACATTGATCATTAAGGGTGCTTTCACACCTAACCTGTTTGGTTCGGTTAAAACAAACTCAGGTCCGTTTGCCCTATTAGTATGGTTCATTGAAGTCTTATTCAAAGAGGCTGGGACACGGGGGCCTTTTGGTCTTGAGCCCTGGGGTATGACACATGTGCAGTGTAACTGGAGCTGCGGTTGTGCGTTGCTATTGGCTCAATTTCGGCGAAGGCAGACTGACATCTCCTCTTTCCACCCTCCTTGGGTTCATTTGGGCCGGTGTGAAAGCTGTCAATCATACTAGGGTGCGGACCAAACAACCGAATCTCCTTCCAAGCGGACTCGTTTGTGGTGTGAAAGTAAACGAACCAACCTCAAGATTATGATAACAGATTTGTGATTTTAGCATTATTTCAAAAGCTAAACTACTAATAAATCCATCTGCTGATCGTTAAATCTGTTCAGGAAGCGATCTGTATTTAAGACCGTGTATAAAAGCACGTCAGCGAGTGTATTTTCTCTAATTAATGTGTCAAAAGCTGTTAAAACAGCTGTGTTTGTATCCGACTCCATGTACTTTGCCAGTTCACTATACCTTCTGCACGTGTCCGTTCGCTCCCCGATATTTGGACTAGTATGTGTTTGCACCAGTCATCTCAGATCATTAAAGTGCTGCATAAACTCATGTTACTCACAAGAATTTGATTTCCCCTACGTGGGTCCTGATGTTGCGCTGATGATGCAGGATAAAATCGCAAAACAGAACAATCAACGAGTTACCTGTCAGTCTGTATAACTTCATGTTTACTCCTCTGGTTTGTTTGTAAAAAGTCAGTGTGATCAGGAACCGGACCAGAACTAAAATGCAACAATGCTGGACCAAATGAACCGAACTACAGGTGTGAAAGCACCCTAAATGTATCATTACCAATCCTACATACAAAATAGTCAAATTATCAATGTGTTTTGGTTGAAGAAGGGTGCTTGAGGTACCTGTCTGTCCAGTTGCTCTCTCTTCGTGATGGACAACGGTGCGTCAAACGGCTTCTCTTCTTTTTCTGTCTCTAGCGTTTTGTGTGTTTTTGTCACTGCTCCCGCCAGAGGATCAAGGAACACATACTTCTTATATCTTTAAAAGCACAAAAAATCCCAAAATATGAAGAACAGATTTAATCTAATCTGTGTTTACAGTTAGCATCTGTTCTACTGGTGTGTGTGTGTGTGGACTCACAGGTTCTCTGTAGTATTAAAGAGCAACAGGGAGCTGACGGATGAGATGTTGCGCGGCAGACTGCCCAGCCCCTCCTCCGTCTCATTCTCAGACCTATTCTTCTTGCTTACACACACTGGGAAATACATCAACTTCTCCTGAAAGGAAGACATAGAGATATAGAGTGAGAGGCAGATCTGTAAAATGTCAACTAAATCTTGAATAACACAAATCACAAATGCCACCAAAGTGCTCCTGCACGCTGCTTCTGGGAGATATTGAATAATGCATTGTCTGTACCAGAGAAAATTGCCAGCAGTGTTTTCATTTCTCCCTCTCTGACAAATACACACACATTTGCAAGACCAAGCGGACGCAGCAGAAAATAGACTGTTTTTTGTAAAGTTTCCTAAGATGGTAATGGGAAAACTGTGGTGTTCACTATAAATAATGCAGGAGCCTGTGCTGACCGTGCACGCACACACACACGCACAAAGACAGACACAAAACCACTTAGGAAAACAGTATCACACATTTCACTTTTCTGTTGTTTTCGCTTCCTTTAACCTCCTAATCAAGCATCACCCGTGGAGCAACAAAATAAGAAGCTAATATAGTTTGATGCTAATATGGTGCTCTCCTCTGCCATGTCTTTAGACCTGTAAAACAACCTGCCATGGTGCCCTTTACGACCAGTGTAACATTTCATTAAGTGGATGTCAGTTGGTTATTTAAAGGAGGCGTGAAAAATTGAGACTGACATGGACTAAAGCTCATCAGTGCTGGTTGAAGGCTAAATTATTATTTTTTAATGCGGATGCTGCTGATCATGACAAAACAGCTGTTCATGTAAGAAAATGATTTGTAAGCATAACAACAAAACAGCAGAAAATTTGGCATGCAGATAGGAACACAAAAGTGTGAAGCATGCTTTCTAACATTTTCCACTAAAATGTGTATCCAGACCAGGCTGAATAATTATTTGAAATACATATCAAAGTTTTAGTTTTTGCCAAGCTGAAAGTCCGATTGGGAGGCTTTTCCTGTTCTGTTTTTGAGGTAGGCAGGTATTTATTCACATTCATATGGCAGTGTTTATTAATACTCAGACATTATCAGATCAGAAGATCTTGACGCTGATAATTGTCATAACGTGACCAAAACCTCTCAAAGCATGTGTGTTAATTCTGTGCAGTTTAAGATGGAATTTGTTTTTTAAAAAAAGAGCCAAATGGTAAATAAATTAGCATTTATATAGCGCCTTTCTAGTGTTCCGACCACTCAAAGCACTTTACACTACATGTCAACATTCACACACATTCACTGATGCATACATCAGGATCTAATCATTCACATACACTCACACAACAATGGCACAGCCTTTGGAAGCAATCGCAGTTCGTTATCTTGCTCAAGGACACTTCGACATGCAGACTAGAGGAGCCGAGCCGGGGATAGAATCACCGGTCTGCCGATTAGTAAGCAACCCGCTCTACCTCCTGAGCTACAGCCGCCATCCATCTTTCGGCGCTGAACCAGGTCTGGGTTATGTTAGGCTAAAAGCAAAACAGCCCAGATGGCCTTCCCTGCCTCCCTGAAGGATGCTGAGGTGGTTCCATATCAGACAGGATATTAAAATACCTCCTCAGGGAGGCGTCCAGGAGACATCAGATTCTCCCATCACATTAACTGGCTCCTTTCCAACATGATGAAGAAGCACTTACATTTTTCTTTCTGGTTATCTGAGCTTTGAACCCAGCCCCTAAGGGTGAGCCCAGGCACTTTTGGACTCAACAGCATTTACAGCCCAAATGTCAAGTTATTGATCTTAAAAGCTTTCAGAAAATTAACAGAAGCAAGACTGGCATAGCCCTAATAATGATCTTCCATATAGCATATTAAACACCACCCTAGCCTACATACATTACCCGACAAGCCCTGAAATGGAAACCCCAAGGAACAAGGAAAAGAGGTCGCCCCAGGAACAGCTGGAGAAGAAGTGTCTAGGCAGAAATGTCTGGGAGTGGGCTCAACTGGGGAGATCTCAAAAGAACAGCCCACAACCGAGTGAGGTGGAGGACATTTGTCAATAGCCTATGCTCCCTAGAGGAGCAAAGGGCTTAGGTGAAGTAAAGTCATTGATTTCACGGACTACGGACCCCTGCACTTTGAGAATCACTGATTTAGGAACTTCCTCCATCAGTGATTGCATTATTTTGGTCTTTGCTCAGAGCTCAGGATCACAGGTAAGTGTTTGGACCTTGGATTCAGTGTTTTGCCCTCAGGCTTAGCTAATGCTTCACACCTCTATCACTATGAATGCCACATTGACAGTGGACTGGCAGAAAGAGGTGTGGCTCCCATAAAAAAAAGGGGACTGGAGAGTATATTCCAATTATCGAGGTGTCACACTGCTCATCCTCCCCGGGAAATTATATGCCAGGGGGCAGAAAAGAAGACTCTGGAGGAGAAATGTGGACTCTGTCCTGGTCATGGGATACAGGACCAGCTCTTATCGCCTGCATAAATACTGATGGGGTCATGGGAGTCTGACCCCGCAGTCTACATCAATATGGAGGAGTCGAGACTTCAGCTACAAACCCTCCTGTCCTCGTGTGACCGGAGTGAGAGCTGTGTCATAATTCTCAGCAGTAAGATAAAAGCCATGTAAATGGAAATGAATCATGTCTCTATTTCTCCCTGTTTTGAACCGGCAGTTTCAGCAGTGTCAGCTGTATAAAGAGGCCCTAACACTATCAGGCTAGCACGCACTTTCTTCTCTTTTGTATTAGTTATAGAACTATGGCTTGTGGGCTTCAAGACGAACACTTTGTGAAACCATGGCTCTCTTAACAAGTCCCATTTTGTATTGTTGCATTAATTCTTTGTGTAATCAGCATTTTAGTGTATTTATCTCACCTGCAAGGCCTTCTCATCAAAGGGTCGAAGTTTATTCTGTATCCTTCGTCGGGGGCGAGTTTGTGACGAGGGGTCTGTAGCCGCAATAAAGATAGATGTATAATCCTGAAGTCGATCTGGGGCCGGATACTTAGCACTGGAGAAAACCTATACACACAGAAAGAGCTGATATAACGGACAGACATGCTGCTAATTATTGCTTTCAATGATCTTGTCACCTTATCGTGTCTATTGTGTATCATAGGTGCAACATATAAAGCTGCCTGCCAACATGGAGGTGCTGTGTTACCTTAGTGGCCTTCTTACTGCCTTTGATCTTGTCGACGCGGGCCTGAGCTAGTCTGATCCGGTCAGTGACGGTCTGCAGCTGGCGGCGGTTCTTCTCTACACTGTCAGACACCCTGGAAGCAACACACACATACACACCAACATGAATATGGACATACACACATCCACACACAGAGAAAAATGTGTCTGAGACCATATTACACAATTCAATAAAGAGGATGGCGTAACCTGAGACGCCCCTATTCCACATTTCCTTCTTTATATACACTCTGCAGATCGCTGAATCCCGAGAATAAATGAATAAAGTAATTGGGACTTCGTGTATTTAATAAAGATGAAGTGCAAGTATTACACAGCTGTTTCTGCACCCTTATTAATCCTATCCTATCCTAATTCCTATCAATCATCTAATTACTAACACATCATCTTTCAAAAGGTTATATTGGCAAAACAATTCTGTTAATAAATGAAATGTCACTCTTTTCATGTAGTTACAGGAGACGCCTCCTCTATTTTCAGGGTGCCAGACAGACAGCACCATCTGCTCTTAAACAGGTGCTGTGGCATAAAATGTGACTCGGAATTTGGATCCGACAGTGCAAGCCATTAAATATGACGTTATTTTTATGTCCATTAAAACTTGGAACAGATGCTGTTATATCAACAGCCTTTTTGACTGCTGTTTTGTGGTTAAAAAGTTTTTTGTTAACTGGACTTGTTTGTTATTCCCTGGTGGTGTCAACACTCACACTACAGAACTTTCTGGCATTTTTGTTAAAGATAATTTTTTTGTGGCATTTCTGCTTTTTTGGATAAAAGAGACAGACAGACAGGAAAGGCAGGGGAGAGAGAGGAGATGAAATGCAGCAAAGGGCTCTGGGACAGGCTCAAACCCAGGACCCTGCGGTAAGGACTCAGCCTTAATGGTACGTGCTTTACCCGGTGAGCTACCAGGGCGCCCACCTTCTGGCATTTTTTACTTTACTTAAAGCTGCAGTGGTTAGAATTATAGCAAATATGATTTAAAAATGTGATTTTTATAAAACGGTCACTATATCCTGACAGTAGTGCATGAGACAGGTAATCTGAAAAAAATCATGTGCCTCCGTTTCCTCCGGTGCTCCTAATGGAATCTGCAAGATTTCACATACCGGAGGAAAACAACCAATCAGAGCCGAGCTGGAGCCTGCCATCTCTGAGCAGCTGTCAATCACTCACAAACTCTGATCAAACGGTCAAACTAGGCAGCGCTGATCAAATATGAATCAATATTCTGTTACTGTAATGACTATTTCTCGCCTCAAATGGTTTCAGAAACATCTTGTAGTGTACTGTTTAGCTGTAAAATGAGAAAGTTTGTGACCGGCAGCCATGTTGAGATAAGTTGAGGAAATACCAAGCACCGCCCGCCAGCCGGAGCAAACTTTCTCATTTTACAGCTAAACAGTACACTACAAGATGTTTCTGAAAACATTTGATGTGAGAAATAGAAATTACAGTAACAGAATATTGATTAATATTTGATCAACGCTGCCTAGTTTGACCGTTTGATCAGAGTTTGCGAGTGATTTACAGCTGCCTCCGTTTAATGAACAGCCAATAGGAACGCTTTCTCTCTCTGAAATGACCTGTGATTGGCCAAAGTCTCCTGTCACGGGCTAAATTTTTTTAAAGCCTGAAAACAGAGTCATGGGGAATATTCTGCCTACTGCAGGTTTAACTATAAAATTAATGGTTTAATCTAAAAACAAAATAAAACAAAAAAAGATATATTTCATTTATTTCATTTTAGTAAAATATCAGAAATAGTGAAAGTATTTCATCTATTAGAAGTTACTAAAAAACACTTAATATTTGTGAAGATGTAAACAGTAAAAAAATATGTTCTAATTTGTAAATAAAACTATTCGACTGCTCTCACAATAACAACTGATCGTTTGTTTAACTTTTTTTTATAGCGAGATTAATCAGCAAATCATTTTTGCACTACTTATGCGTGATGCAATACAAGTAGTAGTCTGTCATTTGCATACCAAGGGGAAATCATGAAACACTCATGCTATTGCAAAAAGTCGTGGTTTTTATGTAAGTCCCTCCCTACCTCTAGCTCTTTTACGTGTGTGTGTGTGTGTGTGTGTGTGTGTGTGTGTGTGTGTGTGTGTGTGTGTGTGTTTTGGGGCTTGCCTTCTGAAAATATCAGTAGAGATGGTCTCCAAGTAGAGTAATGCATCTGTTATCTGATGGACAGCCTCCTCTCTCCTCAGGTCTGGCTGGATGAGAGGCACTGAGTACACCTGGCCCTCCAGGCAGTGCTTCTGGGTCATCCTGAAGGACAACAACACAGAATAAGGTTTATAATCCAGAACAAGAATGTGTGGGTGACACAGTCAAACTCTGATCTTGAGCATGGGATCAGTATGATACTATTCCAATAAATTAAACTTAAATCTATCAGGTGATGATAGAAAAACTACATAGAAAGTGTGTTCATTTTAAAGATCCCATATTATAAAAAAGTGAGATTTTCATGTTTTTTTTATTATAAAGCAAGCTTAAGTCCTATATAAATACTGTGAAAGTATCGAAACACTTAATCCACAGGGAAATACACACAGCCCGTATTCAGAAACTCTGCATTTGAAACAAGCCGTCAGGATTTCTGCTCATTCGTGATGTCACAAATATACAATATTTAGACCCTTGACACAATTTACACGTAAACATTGTAAATGTGTCCCAGTTTATTTCCTGGTTGCAGTGTATGTGAATGTCATCAGCTGACAGGAAGTACACATGGACCCAAGCTGTTGCCTAGCAACGCAATCCTGTTGCAATTCCGTCAAAATGCGCTAAAACGGAGCGTTTCAGACAGAGGGTGAATACAGGCATATTCAGGCTGACAGTATGAGGAAAATTAAGTTTCTGTTTTTTTTAACATTACAGCATGTAAACATGTTCTAGTAGAAACACAAAATACAAACATGAACCTGAAAATGAGCACGATATGGGACCTTTAATAGTCAAAGAGTCAGCCAAGTCAGTGATGCGTGTTGTTAGATAAAACATCACAAAACTGTCATTTAGAGACAGTATTGTGAAACAACCCACACGCTCCTCGACCTCATAAGAAATCGACCTTGATTTCAAAATACTGCTGCTGGTTTACAAAGCACTAAATGGTTTAGGGCCAAAATACATGTCTGATCTTCTGCTGTATTATGAACCATCCAGACCTCTCAGGTCATCTGGATCAGGTCTGCTTATTCTCCCCAGAGTCAGAACATGCAGAAGCAGCGTCCAAATATCTGGAACAAGCTCCCAGAAACCTGCAGGACCAACTCCAACTCTGAGTTCTTTTAAATCAAAGCTTAAAACTTTCCTGTTTGCTGCTGGTGCCTTTTATTAAACCAGATAATGATCTTGTACTGCACTATAACTTTTACTCTTGTGTGTTATACTCTTTTTTAGCTTCTATCCTATCTTTTATTGTTTTTATAAAACTGTTTTACTTATGTCTTAATGTTCTTTTGCACTTTGTCTCAATGTTCTTGAATGTTTGTGTAAAGCACTTTGAATTGCTCTGTTGCTGAAATGTGCTATACAAATAAAGCTGCCTTGCCTGTTACAATAAATTAAACTTCTATCAGTGATGATAGGAAAAAACGACATAGTAAGTGTGTTAATTTTAATAATCAAAGAGTCAGCCAACTCTTTCAGTGATGCTTGTTGTTAGATAAAACACCTCTAAACTGTTATTTAGAGACAGTATAGTGAAAACAACACACACTCCTCGACCTCATCTGACTCTCACATGACAAACTTGTGATCCCTGTAGCTGTATATGGTCACATCAACAGCTAATAAACCTGCACTAAGGCTGTTTAGAAGAAATATATTCCACATAAATACTATATACCTTATAATAGAGCTAACTAATTGATTAATAGTGAAAGGAAAGCTTGTTCATGCTAAAGAGAGACTCACTGTGAGCCTTAAAACCGAACAATACACATGTAATTATAACGTTATGTTATACTGAAACAATGCAGTCTTATGTAAATGTTATTCTTACCTGACCATGGATGATGTTTATGTGTTAAAGGTTAAAGAAAGAGAAGAAGTGAGCAGCTATAGCTACTGATTAGCACAACAACGGTGTTGCACTTCCGCATTCCTGTGACACGTGACCACGACGAGGCTAGAGAGTGTTGCCTTCAGGGTCTCTCCGAAATGTCAGATTTTTTTTATTTACACCACCTGAACCACTTCAGTCTCAATTTTGTAATTGCCTCTTGAAAATGTATCATGGGTAATAAGTGGCTTTTTTTTATTTTTTAAATCACCTTACAGATAATAAATGTGCTATTTTAATCAATTTTATGTAAAGCACTGCAACCTATGTAGGTGAAAAGATAGATAGATAGATAGTAACTTTATTGATCCCGAGGGAAATTCAAGTTTCCAGCATCACAGTTCCATAGTGCAAAACATGTTAGTAAAAAGGCAGTAAAAAAGTTAGTAGTGCAAAGTACAAAGTACAAAAAATATACCAGATATAGAAATACAAGGAGATGAAGAAAACTGTTAAAACTGAATATAGTGCAGGGTAACGGCTGTGATATAGGAGTATTAAAAAAGTGACTATAGTGCAGAAGAGACTTAAAAATTAGTATAGTGCAGGGTAACTCCAGTAGCTTAGTCTATGAAAGTGCACTGTGTGCATTATTATCTGTCCTGCAGACCGGAAAAGGAATGGTGCTATACAAATGTATTTATGTAGTTTATTATAAGTTTATGATACACATGTATAATAATGATAAGAATAATATTATTATAATTATAATTATTATAATAATTATTATTATTATTATTATTATTAATAATAATAATAATAATAATAATAATACACATGTATATCAATTAGGGCTGACCCGAATGCTTTGAAGCATGGTTATCAACCTCTCAATCAGTATTCGAATGCTTAATTTTGTTTTTATATATTTATGTAATGATAATGTATTTCCCAAAATAGCCCATGAAATAAGGAATAATCCCACAACATTATTATTTTATTATTTTATTTTTTTGTTGTTGTTTTATTTTTATTTTTTTTATTGTCCTGGTGATATGCTGTGTCATGTTGGAATTTATCTTTTATGTACTAGAGAAGCCGAAGACAAATTTCCACTAAGGTGGAAAATAAAGTCAAAGTAAAATGAAAAAAAAAGTAAAGTAAAGTAAAGTAAAGTATTATTCATTATTCATATTCAACATTAATTAGGCTATTGTTAGTTGTTATTCTCAGACAGATATTGTTGTTTGTTGAGGTGCATGTGTGTACAGTAGTGGGGCATAGTGCGGATAGATAGATGGAGACAGGCAGAAGAACATGTCACTGCGCTGCGCCGCGAAGCTTCGAATACCTTAGAATATTTCTCACTAAAGCTTCGAAGCCACAAAAAGTGGTATTCGGAACAGCTCTAATATCAATTAAAAAAAAAACAAACAATTATTCCGCTACTTATAATAATCTGTTAAAGGGACTGTTTGTAACTTTTACATGTATAAATCACCCGGTTCGGTGTCCCGTGCCACACTCGCATATGCGCGCTCGCATATGCGCGCTCGCATATGCGCGCTCGCATGTGGCTACGCGGTTGAGACAAGACTCCAACACAAACTACACAGAAGCACCAAAACCGCAAAGTTATACTGTATCTAGTGAAGCCCGTCTTGCAAAACAGTGTTGGCCCCGGTGGAGGACGCGGGGGAGACCGTAGCTTTGGTCTCCAGGGCCGGAGTCTCTGCTCCTCTGCTCCTCTGCCTGCTTGCCTTCACTCAGCTCGCTCCACCTCACATGCATGCGCGCACACTACACACTGCAGAAGACTTCGTAGCTCTGAGAATATCTAGTAAATGTACAGTGGACGTTTGTGCAGAAATAAATGCTGCAGCTCCTCCAGACCAACAGAGGTTTCCTGTGTCTTGTGAAGTGACGGGGCTCCGCAGCGAGATACGTTATCATCTCTGACCAAAACTCCGGTGTCTCCCTCCGGCTGCTGTCGGGAGGCTGAGGCAGGAAAAGCCAACACTAGGATCAACAGTGATTCATGGAGAGACTTTCGTCTGGTCAGCTTACATTACTGCCAAGCAGGTGAAATGTAGATATTGTGGTTTTAGCTGACATGTGTCGCCTCACTGTTTTGAGCGATGCTCGTTCATGTCTATGTAGAGCGAGCACAAGCGCGAGCCCGATGCTGACTTTCGTTGACTTAACAGCCACAAGTTTCGCTGTTAACAAGACATTAAAAAAAATCATACAAACAGTCCCTTTAAATTTGAAAAAAAAAGAAAAATTTCAGATTTTTTTAAACGCATCTTCAGATTTTATGTGCACCACTTCTTGACTACACCGGGCACAAGAGAGTGGCTCAGATGTTGAACCTCCTTGTACAGCCCATAGGGTGCGTGCTTGCTCTGTTGTTTTTCTCTTTGCATGTGCGTAATGACGCATCCGTCCTCCATGCAGCGCCTCTCCTCCTCCTCCCTCCTGTCACATCTGGATCTGGCTCCTCTCATCAGCACCACTCAGCGCAGTGGGAGAGAGAGAAAGAGAGAGAGAGAGAGAGAGAGAGAGAGAGGGAGGCTGAGCTCGATCGGTGCAGCTTCATCCACAGCCGAGCAGAATCCAGGAGAGGAGAGCAGGAAGGACATCTCACCTTCTCATCCGGATATTTTGCATCTCCTCTGTCTTCCATCCATCCATCCGTCAGTCCAGCTTCTTTTTTTTTTCTTCTGCTCCTCTTCCCCCTCTCCTCCTGTCTTGGGGTTATGATGATGAGCTCTAGCCTGCTGGAAAACCCGGTGCAGGCGATTCTGTACCTGCGGGAGCTCACCACCATCGTCCAGAACCAGCAGAGTCTCATCCAGACGCAGCGCTGCCGGATAGAGGAGCTGGACCGGCGGGTGGACGAGCTCATCGGGGAGAACAGGCACCTGCGGGACGTCAGGGTGCAACAGCAGCATCCTTACCTTCACCACTATCACCATCACCCTGACCCCAGCTGCCTCCATCAACACCTGCACCCTCAGGAGCCCCAGCAGCTTAAGACCAGTGCAGGGTCTGAGCCAGACCATCTTGATGCACCTGCACCTGCACAGGTTGAGGATGCTCCTCCAGGGGTCCAGCCGTCGCCTCCCCAACCTATGGACCCGGGGGACATGCAGCTAGTCCCGGCCGAGCCGTCCACTGGTTCCCCGGTTGAAAGTGACCCAGAAAACGGGGGAAATTGCCATGGCTGCCGCTCTTTGGTTCCGATGACCCCCACAACCCTTTGTCGTACCCTGGCTAAGAAATCAGAGTAAGTATAGAGATTATGGTTAGTTTGCACATGTGTGTCCTAAAATAGTCCAACAGAGAATACAGGTTATTTATGGCTAGGCAAATCAGAAGGTTTATGGTATTTATATATATTTAGAACCATCCTGTGGTGGTGCATTTCCTGCAGTATCGACCCTAAACCATGTTTCCTATACCTGTATTGAATCCTTCACAGTATATTTGTGCATCCGCCTAAAAACTGTATAATTTGGGGGTGTGCACGCGCGCGTGTGCGTGTCCTGCAGATTGAGAGGTGTTTAATTAGGCTAATGAAGAAGGCGCCTGCACATCTCCAATTTTCAGTTCAGTGTGTGTGTGTGTGTGTGTGTGTGTGTGCGTGTGTGTGCGTGTGTGTGTGTGTGTGTGTGTGTGTGTGTGTCTGTGTGTGTCGACTATGAGGAGGACTGTGCCAGAAGAGGAAGAGGTGGATTATTTAAATGAGAAACTGGATCACGATCACTGGATCATTACATAACAAACAGCTGTAGGCCTATACATGTGTGTGTGTGTGTGTGTGTGTGTGTGTGTGTGTGTGTGTGTGTGTGTGTGTGTGTGTGTGTGTGTGTGTGTGTGTTGGTGGAATACATAGGCTCTGATTGCATAGCGGTCAACATCAGCTTGAGACAGAGGAGCAGCTTCACGTACGATGATGAGACACTCGCGAGTCGCTGTCCACGGTGCTGCTGGTTTCTCTATTAATTACTGCACGGGATCTGTCAACTCTCACGGGACCTCTGGGCCTCTGATGTTGCTGTGTTAGATGAGACACACACACACACCAGCACCCCCTGCTTGGCAGCAGAGCCTCACAGTACATCAGCACATCACCTAATGAGAGAAAACCCATCTTTCTCTCTCTTTTTCTCCTTCTGTGTGTGTGTGTGTGTGTGTGTGTTCAGTTCATAAGTTGTATCCCAGCAGGAGTCCTGATTGGTCTCTCTGGGACTCCACCCCCACTGATTGGAACAACTCAGAACAGAGGAGGAGTTGAGAGGAGCAGAGGAGTGCACATGTATATTAAAAAAAGGAGTTGTTGATATTGATCCTGCAGTGAATGATTTCCTGCTCTTGCATAGTGTGTGTGTGTGTGTGTGTGCGTGTGTTTGTGTGTGTGTGTGCCTGTTGCTCACTCCTGCTACCTGAGTTGTAGCCTCTAGAGAGCTTACCCTGCAGTAATTTTGTTATTATTTGACAGGAATCAGTGTAACATCACTGTTCCTTAATTTAAATTAGTTTAACTGGTGAGGAAGAAATTACAATAACTTAATTGTTATTATAAAAGCTGGAGGGAGAAAAACAGCAGAGCCATCCACTAGTTGATCAGGCAGCACAGTGGGTTAGTGGTTTATTAAAAGGCCTTCTGGTTCCTGCAGTTGCTGATTGCGTGTCCTTGAATGCAACCTTGCGTCTTCACCTGTCCATTGATTTTAAACCGCCCTGGATAAGACCAGCAGCTTAACACCTAATTTGGAGTTTTGCCTCTGGCAGGCCAGGCAGGCGAGTGAGGGGGAGTTCACTTGCATTTTTTAGAGGATTCACCTTCCTGTCATTGCCTGCTGCATCCTGTCTGCAGCTGACTGGAGATCAGATCTGCCCTCTGCGTTTCCTGTTGCCAGTGTGTGTCAGCATGTTTCCGTGTTACAAACTGCATGTGTGTGTATGTTTTGTGTACGGTGCATGTGTAAGCACTAGGGCTGCCAAAGTTAACGCGATAATAATGCAAATTTGTTTTAACGCCACTAATTACTTTGACGCATTAACACAACTTGTGATTTTTAGGTTGTTGTGGTCACTTAGTTTTAAAGCTAGAGTGAAGATACTGGCATCATATGAAACTAGAAAACCTAAGGAATCCATTGGTACTATATTGTTGCGAAGGAGGTTATATAACGCTCCAAACTTGCGCTAAATTTTGGCGAGGAAAAACAGTCATGGCCATTTTCAAAGGGATCCCTTGACCTCTGACCTCAAGATATCTGAATGAAAATGGGTTCTATGGGTACCCACGAGTCTCCCCTTTTTTATGCTAAATGCAGTACCTTTGAGGGTTTCTGGACAATATTTGCCATTGTTTTGGGTCGTTAATTGATTTTCCAATAACAAATATATGCACAGATTTTCATAAAGCAGCATATTTGCCTTCTCCCATGTTAATAAGAGTATTAAATACTTGACAAATCTCCCTTTAAGGTAGTAGATAATTTGTGATTTATCGCAATTAACTATGGACAATCATGCAATTAATTGCGGTTAAATATTATAATCAATTTACAGCCCTAGTAAGCACACTTGCTTTCTTTCACACATCTTACATTTGACTGTATGCATTTATCTGAATGTTTATCTAACTCTATATAGAGCCCAGTTTTCTTTGCCCTGTAGATAAATGACTTGTGGGCAGCGTCTGGTTGGCTCTGAGTGCATTTGTGTGCTTTGCAATGTTGTCATTGTTGTCAGTGCACGTGTATGCGTCCTATGGGGGGAGAGACAGGATCCTCTCCTCTGCTCAGTCTCTGTCTCTCTCTCCAGCTGAGCCTCCGATCTGCCCCACTTAGCCCATGGAGCGAACGGTAATCAGCCATTCTCAGGAGGGAGAAAGGCAGAGAGATAGAAAGAGAGAGAGGGATGCATGTTCAGTCGTTGTCTTTGATGGAGCCCTTGGAGGTGTCTAGAGGAAGGAGCTGGAGGCTGACATCAGCGTGGACCAGTGAAAGGGAAGGAGGCTGAGAGAGATGGAGAGGGGGGGGAACAGAGAAAGTGGCGAGGAGAGAATAGGACGGGGGGTTTCAGTACACAGAGAGTGAGACAGGTACCGGGAGAGATGATAAAACGGGTGCATTTGGGGTAGCTGTCTCCTCAGTTTATCTATCTTGCTGGCGGACAAATAGATAGGTTGGACAACATAGGGGAACGCTGTGGCTGGCTTCCTGTGGCGCAGTGGAAGGTGCACACAATGTACTGGCACCGTTTTGAGTCCAAATGGAGCTGATCTTGTTTCATGTCAACCCTCCTCTTTCCTTACACTCTCTACTGGATGCTGGCTGATGAAAAGCATTGCGTTTAAAGTACTCTTACAAAACAGGACAGAGGAGAGGGATGGTGGGAGGAAGGATGGGGCATAGAGAGAGAGAGAGAGAGAGAGGGAGAGAGAGAGGGAACATGGGCCGACAGCAGGCAGCATGTACTGTTGAAATATTCACCTGTTCTCTTTGTAAGCGTTGTTGGAGGCGGATGGCCGCTATGTGTGTGTCTTGTACAGACAGATGGACCGACCCGTTGAGTGTGTGTGTGTTTGTGTGTTTGTGTGTGTGTGCTCAGGGACCCAAGCAGCCTGGCCTCTTCCTGCAGGGCTGAACTGCTTTATATCAGCCTGCATGGCAAGAATAATTCAGCTCTTGTAATGAACAAGAATTAACTCTGCAACTTCAGTGCTTTAACATTTTGGCCTAAAGCTTATTGTCCGATCTCCCTCCTCTGTCAAACAGGTGTACATCAGATAACACTTAGTTTGACCTTGTAACCCCCCAAAACCTACAACACATAGAAGGTGAACTCCTGCTCATCTGTACTGCACTGATTTATGGGTTCAAATAGTTTGTACCTCGAATACTATAAAGAGGAGATTAGATTAAACCTGCAGTAGGCAGAATATTTTTGGCATCACTGGGCAAAAATTCCATAATAACCTTTCAGCAAATTGTAATTCAAGTGTTCTGATAGATAACTAGACTTCTGCACCTCCTCATGGCTCTGTTTCCAGCCTGTAACGGGAGACTTTGATCAATCACAGGTCATTTCAGAGAGAGCGTTCATATTGGCTGTGCTCCGGCTGGTGGGCGGTGCTTGATGTTTCCTCAACTGATCTCAACATGGCTACTGGGTCACAAACTTTCTCATTTTCCAGCTAAACAGTACACTACAAGATGTTTCTGAAAACATTTGAGGCGAGAAATAGGCATTACAGTAACAGACTATTGATTCATATTTGATCAGCGCTGCCTAGTTTGACCGTTTGATCGGAGTTTGCGAGTGATTGACAGCTGCTCAGAGACGGCAGACTCTGGCTCGGCTCTGATTGGTTGTTTTCCTCCTGTCTGTGAAATCTTGCAGATTCCATTAGGAGCACTGGAGGACACAGAGGAACATGATTTTTTTTCAGATTGCCTGTCTCATGCACTACTGTGAGGATATAGTGACCGTTAAAAATAAATAACTGCTTTAGCTCTGATTTTTCTTTTATTTGTCAATGGATTTTTTTCTAACGCCAAATACTTTAAATGAAGAAATTAATTAATCTCATACAAGAAAAGCCTTTATGTACAGATCGAGAGACTAAAAAATGAGAGTCTTATTGATTGATGTTGATTAGCGTGATTCATTATAGGTGGCGTATTTGATTTTGTTTGTTATCTGGCTCTCTGGTCCTGGTGTTTGAAACATGGAGGAGGAAAACACAACAAAGCAAATTAGTGTGCTGAGAAACATAACATTTTAGAGATTTTTGAAACCCCACGGAGCTGTTAAAAGAAAGCAATAATAGCTTGTCTACTGAGAGAAGCACAGCACATTTCTTTCTCAAGAACAATTAATCCAAATAGTCCATAAAGGCAGGTACTGCACTTGAGGAGCCCATCTAATAGCAGGACCAAGAACCACAACAGGAGTGCTGCTAAATGGAGAACAAATGACTCATGAATGTACAGTATGTTTGCATGTGAGAGGTGTGAGTGCTTTGGTAAGTGTTACAACAGATGGAGGAGTATTATTCATAGAAACCAACTGTGAGGAGTGTTGATGAGAGATATTTAAAAAAACAAAAACATCAGCGTCCCTTTAAGTCTGTGGAAGTTGCCGTGAAAAGGTAGCTTTTTATAGCTCGTTCTGTCACTCTGAGCCTCGCGCCGACTCTGACTGCCTGTCACTGTGGGTCTGTGTCACGAGCAATATGGTGATCCCAGGTCAGCAGACTTACTGTAGCGTAGCCACGAAAATTCACTGTCAACTGAATGCTTTCAGCTCATTGTGAAGGGAATGTGACCTAAACTCACACCCAAGCCTCCTTAAACAAAAGACCTTGAAGATATATACAGTATTTATACTTAAAAAAAAATGTTCTGTCATGATCATGCTTATTTTTTATGTCTGGAAGGTTTCCTGCATCCAGAAGTTCAAGGCAACAACTTTAACATGATGTGTCTTGTTTTTTGTTCGTTTCACTCTAAATTGCTCCAGATAAGAGCACAAGCGAAATGCTTAAAATATGAATGAAAATGTAAAATGTATGAGAGAGAAACGAGAGAGGCAAACTTAAGAAGAGACGGAGCAGGAAACAGAGCTGGAGTAACCATCTGTCCAGATTTCCCCGGGTTTGGGAATTCTGCTAAATCACCACAGATCTGATGAAGTGGAGGGGAGGAGGCATAAACAAGCACATCCGGACACACAAACATGCTGTAAATACTCATACTCAATCTAAGCGTCCTTAGCCTTGAATTGACCTACATAGGGTATTTACCCCGGGATCGCTGCCAAATCGTAAACAGAACCAATGGAAATAATCCAGAAGAGTCTAAGGAGAGCCCTTTCAGGGTCTTTTGGGATGTTGGACTAAGAATGAACATAAGGAGGAATATGGAAACAAGTCAAACATCCAGCAACAGCCAATAACAACTGAATGACAAAGCTGTCCTTCCAATTCTGTCTGCTTCTCCTCTTTGCTTACCTCTCCTCCTCTCTCTCGTCTGCCCTTCAGGAGCGAGACCGTGCTGCATCAGTTTTGCTGCCCCGCCCCTGAACATCCAGAGGCTGACACCGCCGGCTCATCCGGGTAAGACCGAGTCACACACCAATCACAGACACTTTTATTCCTGTGTTTGTCTCTGCAGTCTTTGCTCCTGCAGTGTGCTCTTTCAGCCGATTACACTGTTGTCAGGCCATTAAATAAGTGTTATTGGTCACTACAAGCCCCATAAGTCTGGGTCAATAGGGGCCTACTACACCCACTAGTAGGTTTTATCTATTCACATGGTAAATCACCGAAAGAAGGTATAAAAGAACACGACTGTGACCTCTAGCGCCGTAGTAATTTTGACTGGAGCAGAAGTGGTTGTCAGGCACTGTAGTATAGACAGCGTGAAACTCCATATAGGATGGAGGTCTGGGGCGATGGATGGGACACAACACACAGAGTTTTCACCCAGAAGGCTGGGGTTTACATCCCGTGTGAAACCAACAAATTGTAGATGTCTTCGTGTTAAGTTTCATTTTCACTTTTGAAACGTAGGTATTTTAACTCCAAAGACATTTCTTCCTGACGGTCGACCGTCGGACAGTTTGGGGCCGTCAGTGAGCGTCCGTCAGCCTTGTTTCTTCGGTGTGTCCCACACCGTCAGCTCTAGTCTGCCCGGGTTTTTTCGGGCGATTCAGAATTTGAATCGGCTGCGGAGCTGGTCGGTGAAAGAAATCACTCTGATTGGCTGTTCAGCTTAAATGAATCAGTGCACGAGAAGAGAAACGGATGTGAGGAAAGCAAGCAAACGAGTAACATCAAGAGGAAAAACAGGGAAGGCTCTTCTCATTTTTCATCTTCATCTCATCTGATCATTCCAACGACATGGCCATCTGGAATGAAGCTAAGTGGTGAGTGATAGTGGCAATTCGCTTTAGTCTTCGCGGTGTGTTTGAGTACAACTTTTTGGCCAAGACAGGTGACGTGAGGCGACGCAACCACTGGTGGCCTTCGTCGCCGCTAGTTCTTTGATGTCGGCTTGTGTCCCCAGCTTTAACCTACCGAAGTTGTAGTTTTGTTGCCTAAACTTAAAGAAGCCTTTTTATTTGTGTTCAAAACTTAACATTTCATTCAGTTTTACAACGTGTTGGAGCGAGTTGCTCTTAAGTTTTGCTTTCATTTTTACAACATAGTCGGTGTAATAGGCCCCTAATGACCCACATCTATATCTTATAGCGCCGATAATGCACATTTAATGGCCGTATAAGAGCCGAATCGGGAGGCTTTTTCAACCATTGAAAACTTCCTGTCTCTGTATACATACACACACTATCCGTACATGAGTCATGTCCACACCCAGGCTTTTAATCATGCTCGTTAGTGCGTGCACATTATTGCCAGTGTGAATTGGTGTATTTATGGACGTATGGAGCCTGGAGTTACTCTGAGAGAGTTAAGTGTTCCGTAACAATCCTATAGATCTTACAGCTTCAACGGTGATTCACATATAGAGAGACAGAGAGAGAGAGAGACAGAGAGAGAGAGAGAGCAGATATTGCCACTATAAAAGCGCCCATGGCAACCCAGTAATGACGCAACGGCTACCACTACCATAGTAACTGGAGAACTTTGAGGATCTACTGTAGGCACTTTTGCCGTCTGTTTCTGCGGGGGCAGCTTGCCTGTTTGTTGTATGAGTTAGTTAATTTTTTTTTTGCGTGGGATATATGAAGGCATGACTTTTCTCTCGGATGAGCAAAAAGCGCTGTTGTAAAACTCTCAAAAGCTGATTTTGCCATGTTTCTCAATGATTATGGTTTGCCCTCCTTCCTCTGGAATTCCTCCCATCGTTTAATCCTCTGCACTTTGTAATTCTTTCCCCCGTCATATCTACTTTTTCTGCCTTTTCATCTGCTGTTATATCTTCCCCCCCTCCTTGTGTTGTTTGTTTCTGCATGCATCACTACTCATTATTCATTTGTCTGTTTATTTCTATCTCATCCCTCCTTATCAAGTCTCTCTCTCTCTCTCATTCTGTTTTTATGAATATCACCATCTGTCTGTCTGGAATCCCTCTCTCTTTTCTCTGATCTGATGACTTAACTATCATCATCTACACCCACACATAGTCCTGATTGGATGAGCTAATGGCACAGCAGCAGTGGACACCCACCTGGGATGATGAGATGCAGAGTAACGCTGTAGTTCATTATTATCATCACATGAAGTTGTGTGTGTGCGTGTGCGTGTGTGTGTGTGTGTGTGTGTCTGGTGGCTGCACCACCTCTGCACAATAACTGTCATCCACTGAATCCATCAGAGCACGCAAACCTCCCAAGAGATGTCATGAGATCTGCCTCTAGCCATAACCTGCCGTGCCTTTTCTCTCCCGTGTGTGTGTTGCCTGGCTGTACAGTACTATAAGTCTCTGAGGGACCTTGAGAGATGCGATTTGACAGATGTTCATTTCTCTTCCACCGTGACGTCACACATGCAGGCCGAGCGGGAGTGCGTGTTTGGTATGTTTATTGCCGTATGTGAGCATGTGTGGGAGAGAGAGAGCGAGAAGAGGTATAGCGGCCATATCATTATGGAGGCTTCTGCTGTCCAGATGCATTAATAGCTCAACTCTTGCTTTTAAATCCTCTAATGTATTCTAATGTACTCTAATGTATTCTGATGCAGCGCAGGGGCATGGCAGTGTTTTAATAGAGTTTCTGATAGAGACAGCCTCCAGCGTGCACACACCAACACAGCCTCTCTCTCTATATCTTCCTCTCTGTTTCTATCTCAGCCTCTGGTTCCACTCTCTTCCCCCCATTTTTTTCTCTCTTTCTATTTTTCCTCTAACTTTATCTCGTTTAAAGATATGACCGAGCGTCTCTGGCCCTATATCGGACTTTTGGGCTGAGGAACGCAGACTATTTGCTTTCACAGCAATGAAAGAAAACAAAGAGGAACTTTTAGTGATGCGCTCATTATTTAACCATGAGCAGGCTTTTTAGTCTCCCCAGTCCTGTTTAGCACTAGTCCCCTTTGTGTAAAAATTATAACGGTAAGCATTATCTGGGTGGAAGAAAGATTGCACAAGCACACACAACATCATGCACACACACACACTCATAATTGCACGCCATTATAAAACCTCTTAGGGTGCGATCATACTCTATGCTTACATCAGTCTTGCTATATAAAAGCTGCTGAATGGCAGTGTTTTTTATCTGTTAGATGTGGTGTGATGCCACACTACACTTTTGTTTTCTCGAAATTTTAGCAAAATAATCAAAGCTGAAGTTGTGCACAACAGAATTTGGGTAAAGTGACGTTTTTCTGCTGTGTCATGGCAACAATTTGTTTAGACTTACATGGCTTTCACAGAATTTGGATAATGCTGTCATGTAAAAGAACATTGTTCCATCTGTGGACAGGACTGGGATTATAAGAGGAGGATGGGTGAGCGCCGGGAGACAGCCTCCACAGTCGACTTTGTTGAGTTCTGAGTCAGATTCAGGCCGGATTCAAATCTTTGTTTTGTTTTTGCCTCCAGCTGCTGCTGAATTATATAAATGATTCTTTATGTGAAGTCAGATTTGTTTGATTTATTCTCCTACTTTTTCTGCCAGTCATGTTTGACTTTGAGGATATGATAGTCTGTCTATTATTGTCTTGCATTGCTTCTGGTGTTTTTGAACGCTTATATGACATCACTGACTTATTTTTTATACTGTAATCCTAGCAGCAGAACATAGAAAAATGGTATAAAAGTACAAAACAACCTTTGGTCAGTCATCTTTTTCAGTAAAAGGAATACTTTTTTGGAATGCTCTACCAAAAGAAATAAAAATACAACCTGACCTGAAAACGTTTATGAAAAGGTGAAACACTGGCTGAAACTAAACCAAACCTGTGATCACTGATTTCTGATTGGGAACATACTTTCAATGTAAATTGATTGTAATGTACGATGTTGTATTATGTGATGATGTGGTATTATGTATTTTAATTTTTTCTTAAAAGCCTAACCAGGGACATGGTCTGCAAATTACTTACGGCTGGAGGTCCTATATACATTGCATCGGTTGCAGTTTAATTAAGTGAAACAATGCCTGCATGTATTGTCCCTGTCAAATAAATTATGAATACAAATAAAATATCTCATTATCATAATCATCATAATCTCATTTCTATGTAGGAGACTCAGAAAGTTATTTTTCATCACAACTTCCAATGTTCATCCAAATTATGCCATTGCCATGGAAACACATCATCTTTCCGAGTCTCGTGCACAAAATCCCGCTGATTTCCGTGGCAAAACATTGTTAGTACACCGAACACATTTAGATCTGCCAAGAGTGCAGTGCACGGCTTTGGTGGTGTGAAGTTGGCAATGCCTAATGAAGATCTCCTTGACATCAAAGCATTGCTCTATAAATTGAGCTTGTTGGGTGTTGAGTGACGATAAAGTGCCCTCAGAAATTCTCTCTCTCAAGTTGTCCAGTTGCAAAATTAAATTAAATTCTGCCACACACAACCATTCAGACTTTTCTCCAATCTGTGCTGTTTTTGTGAAATACTACGCAGTTTTACCTCCTCAGGCGGGTCTTTAAAAAATTTAATTAATTCATTATTCAAATGAAACAACTTATAGACATGCAACCTCTGAGGAGGGGTCACAAGGAGATATTGCTTCGTATTAAGGGATTACAAGCAAAACAAAAGGTCGGGAATCATTTGATCAGTTGATTAATAGGAAATGAATCATCAACATTTCTTGATAATTGATTAATATTTTAGGAAAATGCTAATTATTCACTGTTTTCTGCTTCTGAAAATGTGGGGATTTGCTTATGGACTGTTTTTGAACATGTCAACTTGGGCTCTGAAAAATTGTGATGAGCATATATGTCAGATTAATTGATAATAAAAATATTAGGGCTGCCCCCTAAGACCGTAGTAGTAGACTAATTGGTTGTTTTGGTCTTAGTCGACTATAGCAGGGCATTTAAGCATAACAATTGTGCTTCTTGCGATAAAAAAGCAACAAATTTGGCACACATGTAGGTTTATATGTTATGAAAAGACACAGATAGTGGGGCACTGTCCCTATGGGCCATGGCAGCCGTTTTTCAAAATCGCCACCAAATAGGCACTAAATATTCAAAAATGTTGCAGAAAAGGGATTTTATGACTCTTGATGAGTTCCAAGTTGTCTTCAAACTGATAAGATCAGATATCAGAAGATTACAGACATGTTTTTATCACCTCTTTATTTTTTAAGGGTAGTTTTTAAAAGCTTTTAAACTGAGAAAAACACGAAAAACAAATAAAAGGAGCATGGGAATCTGATTTAATCAGCTTGAACACACCTAGGAAATCATCACGAGTCATAAAAAAAATGTCTTTTCTGCAACAATTTGGAATATTTAGTGCCTATTTGGCAGCCTTTTTGAAAAATGGCTGCCATTTTCAAATTTAAAATTTGCAGCACCACGATATCTATATCTTTTCATAACATATAAACCTACACGTGCGTCAAATTTGTTGCTTTTATTGCAAAATGAACAATTGTCATGAATATTTCAGCTTAGCTGCCCCACTACTAAGATTTCGTCAGACAATTATTCATTTTTTGTGCTTTTTTCGTGTTGGATGACTCATTTCTAAGATACTTGTGAGCACATCTCTAGTAAACACAAGATTTAAAGTGGTGATTTTGTATGATTCTTTGTGGAGAAACTCAGTTTTACAAATCTGACGATTAAATCAACTAATCGACCTCCGCCAAGGCCGAAGGCCTAGGAAGGAGGTTATGTTTTCCCCGGCATTGGTTTGTTGGTTTGCTGTTTTGTTGGTTTGTTGGTTTGCTGGTTTGTTGGTTTGTTGGTTTGTTGGTTGGTTTGTTGGTTTGTTGGTTTGTTGGTTTGGTGGTTTGCTGGTTTGCTGGTTTGCTGGTTTGTTGGTTGGTTTGTTGGTTTGTTGGTTTGTTGGTTTGTTGGTTTGTTGGTTTGATGGTTTGTTGGTTTGTTGGTTTGTTGGTTTGATGGTTTACTGGTTTGTTGGTTGGTTTGTTGGTTTGATGGTTTACTGGTTTGTTTGTTGGTTTGTTGGTTTGTTGGTTTGATGGTTTGCTGGTTTGTTTGTTGGTTTGTTGGTTTGTTGGTTTGCTGGTTTGCTGGTTTGTTGATTGGTTTGTTGGTTTGTTGGTTTGTTTATTTGATGGTTTGCTGTTTTTTTTGTTGGTTTGTTGGTTTGTTGGTTTGTTGGTTTGTTTATTTGATGGTTTGCTGTTTTTTTTGTTGGTTTGTTGGTTTGTTGGTTTGATGGTTTGCTGGTTTGTTGGTTGGTTTGTTGGTTTGTTGGTTTGTTGGTTTGTTGGTTTGTTGGTTTGATGGTTTGCTGGTTTGTTTGTTGGTTTGTTGGTTTGTCGGTTTATCATGGGGTATTACTCCAAAAGTCCGCGATGGAGGGGTGGGGTGTGGCACAATGAACAATCCATTCGATTTTGGTGGCGATCTGGATCATGATCCGGCTTCGGGAATTTTTTTAATAACTCTGCTCAGCCTGTGCATTAACACCACAGGCAGTAAGACATGCGCAGTGTCACTGATGACACCTTCATGACGCTGATCTCAGCATAAACAAAAATACACATGGTTGATGGCACAAGCTGCACGGAGAGGGGGGACAATCGTACTCGAGCAGGTTAGCGGAGGTCTGCGCTCTCCGAGTGCCATTCTAGTTGTATGAGTGTTAGTCGACGAAGAATTATTTGGTAGAGAACAGCCCTAAAAAGATATTGATGCTTGCAGTCCCACTATAGAGTAAACTATTAAAGGTGTGAAGGAGGGAAGGATTTTGGATCCTTGGTCATATATCCAGAGTTTCACAACCTTCATTGGAGCCACAAATCTGACCAAATAGCACCGGACACATAAACTCAGTCACCTTCGCCCCGAGCCAACGCAGCCATCACTCTCCACCTGCTGTTTCCCTCATAAAACCTCTTCACACTCCGCTTAGTTGATGACCTGCCACTGTGATAACGGCAGAGTTTTTCAAGGTCAGTAGGGAGGACTGATGGCTTTCTGCTCTTATTTCCGTGGCAGTGGACAGATGCTGAGCCTGGAGGATGGTACATCCTCTGGTGGTGGACAGGAAGTGGAGGGGACCAAGAGAGAAGGACCCAGCGAGTACGAGATCAGCCTCGAGAACAAGAACAAACAGGTATGTCCTTTTCTTTTTCAAGTGTGTGTGTGTGTGTGTGTGTGTGTGTGTGTGTGTGTGTGTGTGTGTGTGTGTGTGTAGGCCAGTAAGCACAAGTGATTGCTGACTCCTCCACCTGTTTTATCACAAGGAAGTGTGTGAAGGATGATCATTTGACATTGTGACAAAAAAAGGTTCCCATTCAGATCTATTTCTGTCTGTTGTGTTGACATGAAAACGAACACCAGCGACTCCACTGCCACAGCGACAGCAACGCGAAAGATGCTAGGTTGTCATGGTAACAGCTAATAACTGCTTCTGGCGGCTGGAGATGTCTTTATTTCTCATACCAAATTGCTGAAGGGTCTGCTGTTGCTATACTGCTATTGCTGCTGCAGTGAGTGTGTGTTTATATACGAGTGTGTGTCTCCGTTTGTGCACATGCACTTTTAGTGCGCATGCTTATGTGAGCAGCAGACACACACACACACACACACACACACACACACACACACACACACACACACACACACACACACACACACACACACACACACACACACACACACACACACACCCAGGCACATGTGTGGCTGTCCTCCTTTCTCTCCCTCTCTGTCTCTTCTTCCCTTGCCTCCCACTCCCCCTCCTCCATCTCCCTTTTTGCTGGAAATATAGGAGGGCAAAAATTCTGGAGGAAGCTGAGATTTTGGGCTGAGCTGCTCTGCCAACGAACGGAACAGAAATAGGCTTGTGCGGGTGTTTACTTTTCTATTCATTTTCCTCAAAATCACCTTTGTCACAGCCCATCCATCCTCCTTCCCATGGCCCTTCAGCCAGTATTAACAGCTGAATGATGATAGATGATGTTTACTTTGGCTCTAATGCCATAAACCCTCGCCAGTTTTAAAAGAGTGGACAGATAAGTAAGAAGGATACTTCTAGGAAGAAAGGTGTGAGTGTGCATTTCATGACTCAAATTCGTTTGATCTTTTGTACACATGGGCACAAAATGGCATCATGATATTTGCCTGCTGGTGGATGAATAAATATTTCTCAGCGGCTGCTGTGTGCTTTGCAATATGACTCTTGCAGCGAGTTTCAGAGCCTTGTAAACATGTTTGATATTTAAACTCACTCCCCCTCACTCCCTTCCTTTCCCCAGATAGAAGAGTTGGAACAGAAATATGGAGGCCATCTCATAGCGAGGCGGGCAGCCCGTCGCATCCAGACGGCCTTCCGTCAATACCAGCTCAGCAAAAACTTCCAGAAGATCCGTAACTCTCTGTCAGAGAGCAAGTTGCCCCGCCGGATCTCCCTGCGCCATCCTAGCCCTTCAGGCCGAAACCGGAACGCAGCCCAGAGACACAGTTACAGTCTGCATCCTGGAGGAGGACAGATACCCTTACGCTCCAAAACTCCTCCTCCTCCACCGTGTCGCTCCACCTCTCTGCCCCCTTCTCCTGCGTTTGCCCCGGCAGCTGCTCATGGTCCCGCTGCTGCCTCGGGCCCTGCCCAATCTGAATCCCCTGGACAAACACTCACACAGCTGGAGGACTGCTTCTCTGAACAGGTGAGCATTTTTATTTCATGTTACAGCTCCCATAAGTTGAATTTAAGTAGGGATGCAAAATGGTCCAGAAAAAAAAATCAAGAAAAAGGTTTCATTAAAGAGGACCTATTACGCTTTTGTGCTTTTTCCCTTTCTTTTAGTGTGTTTTATAGTTTTTTGTGCATGTAAACGGTCTGTAAACTTACAAAGCCCAAAGTCCACGCCAAAGGGACTTACTCTCCCCCACAGAAACACTGCTAGTGAACTGCGTGAAACGCCTTGCTTGGATTCCCTTGTTTGAAGGCCTTTTCTTCCGTAACGTGGTGATTAGGGCTGTTAATCACTTCAAATATTTAATCACGATTAAATCGCATGATTATCCATGAGTAATTGTGATTAATCGGAAATTTAGAAACCAAGAATACAAGTATGAACCTGAAAATGAGCATAATAGGTCCTCTTTAACTTAACTTAACTCACTTTGTACTTAACTTTAACATAGTTTTTAGCAATGCTAGCAACATGGCTCTAGGGATGGCAATGTCCTTGAACAGGGAAGCACCTTATTAAGATGCACGGAGAAACCTACTTCAACTATCTGATGGATTTCCAGGAAATTTTGTTCATTCATGGCATTCATGGTGCCCAGCAGATGATTTTAATTTGTCCAATTCTACCCTCACCCAGGCAAAGACTCAGCAGCTTGACCCGGCCTTATATCTACATTTATCTGCTACATTGGCTGGCCCCACCGGCTTGATAGGCAGTTTTATTTGAATGCCATGGTGTGCTTATTAGCTTATTAGTCTTACAAATAGCCACCAATTAACAACCCCTCTGGTATCAGAATCTTTTCAACTCATGAATCATGTCTCTTATTAAATCGTTGGTTTTGAAGTGTTTTTTTTATCATCATATTTGCAGCTTCATTCCTTGGCCCAGTCAATTGACGACGCCCTTCGTGGTTGGAGCTTGTCGGAAGGTGGAGACGGGAAAGGGCTACTGATGGACCCCGGGGCCCTTCGTGCAGCTGCTGAGAGCGCTTGTCTGCCTCGCAGTGCCAGCTCGTTGCTCATGGCCTTCAGGGATGTCACCGTTCATATCGACAGCAATACCTCCTACACCATCTCCACCGCCACCACCACGACCACCTCCTCTCTGGGCAACGCGGGCGCCGGAGAGCCGGGCAGCAGGAAGACTTCTGAGAGCGGGATGACTGGGGGAGGAGATGGCCAGTTAGCGGAGGATCCAGAGTTTCCTGCACCTCCGCCCAGTGAGGAGCTGGAAATGGTTGATTCAGGATCCAGGAGGGGCTCAGCTGTGCCGACTGGAGGAGGAATTGAGGGCGAGAGCGGCTCAGACAGACTGGGGTCCACGTCCACTTCTACCTCCACCTCTATCTCCACCTCAGCCCAGTGTAACCAGCAACCTGCTCAAATTTACACCCAGTACCAGCAGTACCACTACACTCATCCTCAGCAGATCCCCGGGGGGCCGAGCCCCGAGGCCCTGCAGGCTCTGGTCGTCTCTCTGCCCAGGGACCGCTGCCAGGATCCGGCCTCCTGCCGCTCGCCAACTCTATCCACAGACACACACCGCAAACGCCTCTACCGCATAGGACTCAACCTCTTCAATGTGTGAGTGGGCCGGCAACACACTCGCACACTAACACACACACAGCAAACATATTTCTGCACCCTCTGGCTCCGGGTTCAAAGTACACTTATTACTGGTTGTGTCTAACAAATCACCAACATCCCTGCAAAACTGCTCTAAGCAGCTGTTCATTAGTGTTTGTGATTGTTGGGAGGAGCTGCGTGTTCAGCGCCATCTTGTGATGTCAGTGTAAAAAAAAAAAACAGAGATAGAGAGGAGGGCGGGGGACGAAGCGAGAGAGAGAGTTAGAAAAGAGGGAGAATGCAGTGGAAGAAGAGAGGCAGTCAAGGAGGTCATGAACAATGCGAGAGCCTCTCAGTTTCTATTAATAGAGCCCACGGTTGGCCTGCACGTATTATTAGTTAATACAAATTAAAGTAAATTAACTCATATGCATCAGTGACAGTGGGTCTGATCTAGAAGTCCAGAGCTAACAGCTTTTGCGCATGAATGCACTCCTCCTTTCTCTCTTTCTCTTTGTGCTTCCTCTCTCTCACACACACACATTAAGCACCCTTTCTCTTAAATGCAGCGTTACACATTTCCTTTCTCACTCAGGCCTGCACACCTATCTGCTTGAACGCACAAATACATCTCGCACACACGCTGTTTAACGCTTACCATTATTGGCTTTTCTGCTGTTGGCTATCTGTGGGCAGGAACCCAGAGAGAGGCATCCACTTTCTGATCACGCGTGGTTTCGTCCCGGACACGGCCATCGGAGTGGCTCACTTCCTGCTGCAGAGGAAGGGCCTGAGCAGACAGATGATCGGAGAGTTCTTGGGGAACAGCAAGCTGCAATTCAACAGAGATGTCCTTGAGTGAGTCCTCATCATTTATATATGCCGACATAATAGGCCTATACACATCACACACAGACATATAGACCATTTCACAGTTGTACTGTGAACGTAAACACTCCAGATGTGTCACAGTTGTAGTATATATGAAGGACATGAGCTGACAGGAAGTAAACATGGACCCAAGCTGTTGCCTGTAGCAAGTCCGTTGAAACGGTCTATAGACATGGTTAGGTTTCCTGTAATGAACCCAGTCATCAGATTCAAATCCCTTTGAATTTCCTAATGAATGTATTAATGTTTTACAAAATAATCTCACTCCACTTACTAGCTGGTTCTTTTTTCAGCTTTCAACAGGCATTTCATGGTCTTCATCAGTTTACTTGGTTCTCATGGAGTGACTTAAACAAAGGTTAAAAATAACTTCATACTTTCTAATAAGACACTCTTCATAAAGTTTGTTTTTTAATTGTAACTACTGGTTATATTGAAGTACTACTACTCTATAGATCAGTTATAAGCCATTAATGGGTTACTCTAGCGATTTAGTATTGCACTTCCATAAAGTTGGGGGACTTTATGTTCAAACGGTTTAAGTCAAAGCAGCAGAGGCCAAGATATCCTCACTCTTGGTCCCTACTAAACATCAAGCTCCAAAAACTGTTGGAACCTACACATCCCAAAATTTCAACTCAATAGTCTCTTCTTTGTTTGACTTGAAACGCCCACGTCTTTCAAACTTCCAGTTTGAAACACAGACTTTCTATTGATTTTCATAGTTTCCAAGCCCAGACGTTAGTCTTTAGAAAGCTCCTCCAGAGCCACAGAATTCATTATACAAGATATTTTACCAGGCTGAGGGGTGGTCCTCATGACAAGTAAACTGACCTTAATCATGGACGTATAAAGAGAACTGGATACAGCGTTGGAGGCGGGGCCTCGTTCATTCCTATGAAAGATGATCAGTGGCACATGAAGCAAAAAAAGCTTGACTTCTGAGTATAAAAGTACCCAGATCTTCTGCCGATCTTCTGCAGTCATTGGGCCCATAGAGCAGGCCAAGTAGAGTTTTCCTTTAACTCCGCCTCCCAGCTCTCTCTCCAGCCTCAGTCTGGGTTTCATTCACATGAACGGAGGAAGGGAAATAACTCTGGATTCAGCTATTAGTGCATTTTACAACTTTTAGGACCTAATGATTTAAATAAGGGCTATTCAAGTGTTCATACAAGGAAGTTGATTAACCTAAAAAAATTATCCGCTGATTTACAGACGTCTCTTTGCCAATGTAAGTCTGTGGGAAAAAGTCTTTTTGGACCCAGTGGCATCATGTGACCGACACAGAAGTTGTAGTACCACATTTTGGCCACTATGTAAGATTTGCTTCAAACCCCGGCGAATTTCCTGGGGGCTCGACCTTGCTGTGTTAACTTGGAGTTGGAGTGCCCCTTTAATAAGAAGAACTTTTTGATGTCGTGGCTGAAGGAAGCATCACAAGCAGGGAGGAAACGACTGCAGAGTCTGAGACGGGCAGATTCAATGAAGATACTTTTAATCAAACAAAAAGTCTTACAGGTTCCCAAAAAGACAGGCCGCTACAGCTGGCAGATCATGAGCGAACAAAACTCCAAGTGGCAACGAAGAAAAGCTGACAAAAGACAAGTGACAGCACAGAGACTAAATAGACAAGGAGAGGAGGGAGATAACGAGAAACAGGTGGAACTCATCAAGGCGGGGCAGACAATCACACAGGCAGGAAGTAAAACAAGACAAGACACAAGAGGAGAGGACTTTCAAACTAAAACAGGAAACAAACTATGATAAAAACCCTAGGACCATGACATTTGAGTGGCCAGGTTGTGAAATATCTCCTCCTGTGTGACAACCTCTAGCCCATAATGAATAATGAATTATTTTATTTCTCTATTTGACCACTTACCTTAAGAAAAAGGGCTGCAGAGCATCCGGACCTAAATCAATTTATTTAACAGACTTGATTGATTCTAGCACCTTTATTATTTTTTTTATTAACAATTACAGTTGTAAATTTGATTGCTTATTACACAGTGAGAAACTTTATGTGCTACTTAACTAAATGACTCCCTGGTCTTGACATAAGAAACTCCCCTCGAGGCTCATTTAGTAGCTGTGCTGGAGGTTTCCACCACATGACATGGTCCTCATCAGCAGATTATAGTTTGCTTCATTGCCACTATACCGGAGATGTTCAAACTTTCAATTATTCTGAGCCACTCTAGGTCTTCTCATCCATGCTGACCTTAAAGTTAATGATCGAATTCCCTTCAGGACCTTGAGAAAACAATCCCACCCCAAGGTCTATATGGTAGCGATTCTGGAGCATTCAATTATATCTAAGTCCGTACCAAGGTCAGAAATAAACTCTGAATGGATGTTTTAAATGTTGCTCTCTACTGCTAAAAAAAAAGAAGAAAGAGGAGAGAAAATATTAGATAAGAGACTTGTTTGACTGTAATGAATACAGGTATTTAAAAATATCTAAAATAGAACTAGCTATTGGACCTAATCCGACATATACACATGATCACACACACACGCACACACACACACACACACACACACACACACACACACACACACACACAAAACTCACTTGTCATGCAGCCCTTGTATGCATAAATGCAACACATCCATGAAAACACGCATTTACTTAATGCCTTCACACCCACCCTTTTTGCATCCAACCCGTGTAGACAGAGATCCAGGATAGAGAGGCTTTTTGCTGAGGTTGTTGCAGAGACTGTAGAAATAGGTCACTGCACTGAACACACGCACACACACACACACACACAAGCACACACCCTCGCTTTCTTTCACTCAGACACATAGACACGCATGCGTGGACACAAACACGCACATGAACGCACTTCTTCCATTGCTTCCGCCTGCCCTCAGCCTTTCATGTACCTCTCTCTTGCCCCCTCGCTCTTTGCATTTCATTATTTCCCCCTCTCATCCCCCTCCTCTTATCTCCCACTGTCATCAGGCCCAGTCTTCCCTATTGATGTTTGCACAAAGTGTGTGTGCGTGTGCAAACATGTTGTCTCTATGTGCGTCTTCCAGGTCAGCGCTTCTGTAATGGAGGTATGACTGTAAGAGGAAGATTTGCCATCAGCACTTGGGTACTCGTAGTTTGATGCACACGCACACACTTGCGCGCGCTCGCTCACTCACCTCCTCATTACAGTGACACACTGCAACTAAACCCAATCTCTCTTTGCTTTTTTCTCCTCTCTCTGTCTGTCCCTTAATAGTTGTGTCGTGGATGAGATGGATTTCTCGGGCATGGAGCTCGACGAAGCCCTCAGAAAGTTCCAGGCTCATGTTCGTGTTCAGGGAGAAGCACAGAAAGTGGAGAGACTCATCGAAGCCTTTAGGTGAGACTGTCAACTCGTTCACAACCAGGCCTCGCTGAATAACGGGCTCTGGCTTTAACACAATTCAACACAACAACGCTCCATCACATGACTGAGCAGGGCCGGTAAGGGCACTCTGAACCTTTTTGAAATGAATAGACCTTTTGCCTGTGGCCACCTATGCAAAACAAAACATGCAACCAAGCTCACATATTTTGTAATAAAATAGAATTTTCTGATCTCATCTCGCAGCCTTGGGGGTCGCAGACGTATCCAGAATGGCATACTAATAGGGCGACTGTAAAGACAAAGTGTTTAACTGGTTCTGCCAGCTCACTGCGGCAGGCTCTGATGAAACCAAAGACGTGTATCATTAACAAATTACGCTGATTGCCTGTAACCTTTGACTAAACTCAGCAGTGTTTGATTGTCAGCCAATCATAGCGGAGATCTGAGCTGCAGGCAATCAATGTGCGTTTCATCGGAAAACAAAAATAGATGCTCTATCTCACAACTTTCTCCCCTGGATGACACTTTCTGGCCAAATCTTCAGCCTCTCCAGGCTGTTTGTATGTGCGTGACAGTTGTGTGTCCATTTCCATCCAAAACCGCAGATGAATATGTAGAAGAGCATGTTTGGTACTCACGAGGCTTTAGCCTGAGCTGGTTTTCTGCTCATTTTGTCTTGCCCTCCAGTCACTAAAATGTATGAGCATATCTGCTGGAAAAGACCCATTTTAATACCAAGAGGACCTTGAGAGACCCACTACTTGCACACTCCCTTTGTGTCCTCAAGTGGACTGTGTAGCATTGCCTCAAAAAAACTCCTGGACAGAAACAAGTTTTTTTTTATGATGATATTTTACCTTCTGACTGAAAAGTCTTTGAGGCAAAAACAGACAGAAGTGAGCACACAAATAGGAGCTGCAATTGTTTCCCCTGGCAGACACTGTCCTTGAAATGTCCTGGTAATAACCAAAGATTGCTCCCAGGACTAAAAATGCAATAAAATGGCCATCATTGTTTTCTATTTCAGAGTAATTGGTTGCATTGCTGTGTACATTTAATCTCCCTCTGCTGCCCTTTGCCTCAGGATTATCTACAATGTCACCACCATGAGTTGAGCCACTGCCCCTGAACTCACTAACCAAGATGTCCTTCTGAATTACTCTAAGTTGCTTGTATAATTCAATGTTAGGGGAGTGAAATCACCACAGAAAATGCACTGCATGTTAAATGTCTGCCAACACATTTCTGCATTCACAATGTGTGGTTTTTGATTGTCTGAGCTGCAGACTTTGGTTTTGTCTTTTTATGGTCTGATAACTTAGATTTCAGGCTGGCATTTTATTTTTAGTTTTGGCGAACAAATCCCATGAAAAAAGCAAATTCAACAATATGTTTGTCATGATGGGGAATGCAGGGAAACAGGGATTGGACCCAAATGCAGACAGACGAGGAAGCAGCAGGATGAATTCAGTGATCAAGAGTCCAAATGGCAGTGGGTCCAGCAGACAGATAGCAGGAGACAGGCAGGTACCAAGCAGGTAACAAGAAACTGCATAGCAATGCTGACGGTCTGACAAGTGAACAAAGGAAGTGGACCGGTATACTATATGTAGTAACTGTCTAACAGGGAAGTGGGAACAGGTGAGCAGAGGTCTGGTGAGTGAAGGGCTAACGAGGGACAGATGGAAATAATCAAGGAGGCAGGAAGCCCGCAAAGGCAGGAACTGAAACGACTTTAACTGCAGTTTCACAAGCGTGTCGAGAACTACGGTGGCCTTCAGTTAACGCAAAATGTCTCTCTCTAGAGCCAGTGTTTCATTTGTCCATTCTGGGCTACTGTAGAAACATGGCGGAGCAATATGGTGGACTTTGTGAAGAGAACCTGCCCCCTATGTAGATATGAAGGACTCATTCTAAGCGAAAACACAACGATACTTAGTTTCACGTGATTATACGCTAAAGAAAACATAGTTATGAATATTATATTACATTTCTGCTAATAGATCCATAAGCTGCTTTAAATTTCATAAAACAGCTGGGCACTGTAGTTTTTAGCGAACATTAATAGCACATATGTTGGGGACTATTTTCAGCTGCGGATTAATTTACACTTGGTGCTCTAGTAGTGGGTATTTACAGCAGCAGGACGGATTATGTAGGATTGACTTAAAATAAACTCCAGGTCCATCATAATGTTCATCATAGTAAAGGAACATGTCACTCAATGCAGATGTGTGGCAGGCTGTGGATACATGAGTAATACTTGTTAGAAGGATCAATTGTTGGTTTTGGTCTTTTCATTGGATTAGACCATCACCAGCCCTCTCTATTGAGGAAAGTGTCTTCTTGCTCTAAGCACTATGTGGTGAGGGAAGAGAGGAAAAGGAGCAGTCATGACACATCCCCTCTCTGCTTCTGATTTGAGGGCCAATCAGAACACCCACCGCGGTCATCAGTTAATCACATCTCACTCAATCATACGTGCTGAGCCCCTGGGTGCAGATTACAAATTCATCAGCGATCTGAGACCACACTGTCTGTAGCCGGGGCTGCGTGTATAGGTCAGAAATGAGAAGGCTTTTATCGGGACAGCCAGACATCCCGATGCCATGTCTGTTACGTAACCGTTGTTATGTCATCTGTTTGAAGCGTGTTGTACTCTTGTCGTGAGTAGTTCTTTTATACGAAGCGGTATTTGTGCCAGCTGGCATGCAACTTTCATATGCAGATATGAAGATAAGAGATCGGGAGCTAGTGTTTAAATAAACTGGTTACATAAGACGGAGATCCGTGCTTGGAAATGTGTGAATGAAGCACAGACACACAGACACAGGCATAACCACTGCTTCATTTATTCACTCAGCTTGCTCACATATGCACTTAACACATCCATGCACATGTTCATCAGTTTATGCACACACACACAATCACACATACAGTAGATCTTCCCTTGCTTTCAGTCTTTGATGGATTTGCCGCAGAATCAAGATGGCAAATGAGGAGGCTCGTTTGTGCCTCTGTGTGTCTATGCATGCATATTATAGCTGTAGCAGTGTTTGTGCCAAGCAGAATCTATTCTCCCTCAAACAAAGGCATTGCTATTGAACTGGGCTGCAGTCAATTGATACCCTATGAGTACTCTGGCCTTAGATCTTGTGTGGGGTCTGGGAAAAGGCTCTCTGGTTGTGCAGGTCTCAGATGTGGCCTCTCGCCTGCATATGCTCTGACAAGTACATAGTCCTCTGGAGCAGAGCAGCCCTCTCCATGTCTGCATCCTGCCTGGCTGCAGAGATAAAAGCCTCCCACTACTGAAATGGCCCACTGTGTAAGTGTAAGTGACAGTAAGAAAGATAGGGAGGGGAGCTGTGTGGGGGAGAGGAGGGGTGGAAGTGAGGGTTTGTGGAGCCTGTGGGCAGCGATGGAGCATAACAAGTCCAAATGCAGCATCTCTGGTTCCAAAGCAGACTGGGCAGCGTTGCCTCACCTAGGGCAGAGCTGTTTAGTCAAATGTCTCCTGTCATTCTCATTCACGGTGGAGTGACTGCTCCGCACATCTGAGCAGAAGTTACAGTCAGTCAGTCTTTGAGTCGATCAGTCAGATTAGAAAATGGTGCAGCTTGTATGGTGATATATCGGCCTTTTAAAATCAGGCTGAATGCGTCCATCTCGCAGCAGAAATAAGCAACTTCCTAAAGGTCATTCTCTATATTGCTTTTTCAAACTTTAACAATAACTTTAACAATGCACTCCCTGATGTTGTTAGTTCGAGCTGAGAGGACATTTGGAGATTTGGGGGTGAAGTTTGGCACAATAACAAAGTCAGGGAGTGCATCATTGAGTTTTGGTACATTGGTTCTGTGAGCCTGAAGATACAGCAGTGTTAAGAGGTGTTTCTAATATTCAGTATGCCCTCGTTGATTATAAATGGGGTGGACAAAATATTAAAAAATGCATATTAAGATAATATTGATATTAAAAGCTTCACAGACTGTTTTAGTTTTAGCTAGGTGTACTTGATAAACTGGTAACCTTTAGCCAGTAAAATCCTACAGTTTCTGAAATCATGGTCCTCAGTTTATTGACATATTCACTCAGTTGATGCTGTTTATTTATTTTTTGTGTTGCTGGAAAGTTGCTCTGTCTGTATATACCAGTGGTGCAACGGTTCAACAAGCCCACAGTTTGTACAGTCATTGAACAGTTCTGTTTTATTTATTATTTAACAGAATCTGGCTGGATTGGTTGTTGTGATGATTTGATAACAGTGCAACGGATGTTGTTGTGGAATAAGTCAATCCGTCTTAAAGAGACCAAGGCAAAGACATGACTTGCAGATTTTAATATGTTTATTTGGCAAAAAAAGGAGAATCACATCATGTCTGCCTCTTTATACCCTCTCCCGGTCATATTCACATGACTCAAACTCTAATAATAGCTTGCTGATAAGACCAACAATAGCCAGCTGTTATGATCACACATTCCGGTTGTATGCAGTGCAGTGTGTAGATGATGCAAATTTTGTCCAGGATGCATTAAATCCACAACTCTACCATTAAAAATTAGCATAGCATTAACATTACCGATGCTTTTTTGGTATTATACAACAAATTTGTGGTAACCTGGCAAATACTTTGCATTCTTTTTTTGGTTTGAGCCATATTGAATTTCTTTGTAATCATGTTTGCTTCACCCAAGAAAACATTTCAGGTGCGGGGTGCGAGGTCGGTTGGGACCCTTTTCTATCAACACCAAATAACCTTCCATTACTGACAGACTGCTTGAACAGAAATGAAACTAATTTGAGCCCTGAACAGATACAAGTGTCTGCTAACAATTTATCAAGTTTTTTAGAGCCCAACCCAAATGTGAAAGGCACAGTTTTGTTAAGTGTACAAGCAATGCATTTTCCCTAAATTCTGCCTCCCCGGGGCGGTTGGGACACGTTGTTCTGGGCGTTTAAATTGAAAAAATAGCAGTCTAAATTTCATTAATTCATTATCCGTAACCGCTTATCCTATTTGGGGGTTGCAGGGGGGCTGGCGCTGATCCCAGATGACATTGGGCGAAGGCGTGGTACACCCTGGACAGATCGCCAGACTATCACAGGGCTGACACATAGAGACAGACAACCATTCACACCTACGGGCAATTTAGAGTCAACAATTAACCTACATGTCTTTGGACTGTGGGAGGAAACTGGAGAACCCGGAGAATACCCACGCAAACACGGGGAGAACATGCAAACTCCACACAGAAGGGCCCCAAGCTGGGTTTGAACCTACGACTCTCTTGCTGTGAGGCGGCAGGCTAACTACTGCACCACTTATATATTATTATATATTTACAATGTCACTTGTTCACACATTTCTTCGAGAAAAAGAATCATTTGTAAAATTATTATATTTTCATAAATTACTGAGATATGGAATTTGGCAAAAAAGTGTTTCTGACTGGAAGGACATCTTGTTTTTGTCTGCTTTCTGTTTTTGTAACGAGGTACGAACTATAATCAATACCTTCCCAACCGCCCCCAGGTAACTGTCCCAACCATGCCAGGGAGAGCAGACAATTTGGACTCCTGTGCTAGTTTCCAACAGAACTTCAGACTAACACTTGCATCAACTGAAAGGCCAGAAAATAAGCTTTCCAACAATATGTTTTTTTGTATGTGGCATAACTAAAAACAGTATGTGGAAGAAAAATAACAAAAGCCAAATATTTGTGTATAAAATGTGAGGTTTGAGGTTGAAAGTGAAGAGGGTGTGTAGATGAGTATGAACATGGTGAATGGTATAGTTGCTTTCTAACTTGCTAAAAAGGCCCTGTCCCAACCGACCCTGCTTACATATGCTGTTATCCATGTAAAAGCAGTAAAACTCCTCAGGATATGAATGATATTTGAATATCTGAATGATTGGGATTTCAATGCTGCTGATGATACTTGTTGTGTCTTACCTACAGCATCTCAATATTGAGACCAAGAAGTGATGAATAAATGTCACACTTATAGATATATAATTCTGTTGTCCTATTTTCCCTCCACAGCCAGAGGTACTGTATGTGTAATCCTGATGTGGTGCAGCAGTTTCACAACCCAGACACCATCTTCATCCTGGCCTTCGCCGTGGTCCTCCTCAACACTGACATGTACTCGCCCAACATCAAACCCCAGCGCAAAATGGGCCTGGATGACTTCATACGCAACCTCAGAGGTTAGTGTGTCCAAATACATGTATGGGCATGTATATGAGAGAGAGAGAGAGAGAGTTTATATAGAGGCTGTGTGCATGTGTCATCTCAGGGAGTGTGAACTGACCCTGTGGACAGAGGTGGTATGATGACTTGCAGACATGGGAAGTGGTTTTATGAGCACCGGTTATATACTGCAGAGTAGCCACATGCACACACACACATGCACATTTCAAACTGCAAATCATGAGGAAATCCATCGGAGATATATGCCAGAACGATAAAGAGGACGAGAAAGAGAGCGGAGGGCAGGGAAAGTCAAAGTTTTACAACAAGCACTCTCTTATCAAGCTCACTATCAGTCTTTTGAGTGACAGCCTCTTGAAGTGAAGTAAATTACTCAAAGAGGCGGCGGGTGCTTGCTTTCGCTCGCTACCATCAAGAAACCCATCAGCTGTGCAGGAGGAGATTCCTGATATCCTTGACTCAGAGCTCTGCTCCAGAGACCGTGGCATTGACCTATTTAATTGAGGCTCACTTTAGATCTAACGATACGAGCTCGGGTTTCCAGAGGCAACTCATCACCGGAGGCTCTCAACGCGGCCTTCGTCCAGCGCTTGAACAGATACATGCATTTACTGCAAAGTTTGACTTTTATTTGTACCTTCAGTTAATGTGAAAAAACCCCCACCATAAAATACATTTCAATAGCTGAACAGTTTTCTCCTTGAGCTGAACAGCAGTGCCAGACTGTAGTGAGGGTGTCTGTGTGCTGCTCCACAGTGATAATGGATAAACCACCAGGACACAATGACGGCACACATACTGGGATAAAAGCACATTTTCTCATTTCCAGCTGCAAAACCTACAATGAAATACAACTAATTACATCTCGAACAAAAATAATGTGAGCCCACACAGTTTGGATCCCTGTTAACTAATCTTCCTGAGGATCCGCACAGTGAAATTATTTAATTCAAAATCAACATCTGTGAATAATAAAAGCATTCATAAAATTCCTGTTAATTAAATGTTAATTTGAACAGTTTTGGCTTCGCTGTGGAGTCACTGGGTCACATTATGTAGAAGCTATTGAAAAAAATGCCAGAATTTTCAAAATAGTTGTGCAAAATAAATGAATTACAAATAACTGTGCATCATGAGACCAATTTAGAAAAATTGTTTTAAAGATACTACAAGGAACTTTAATTTTGTGTTGATTCTGGCGGCCCCTGCCGCATTGTGTCGTAAAGATCTGCAGCTGCCAGACTCCCTTTAGAAAACCTCTCATTTTACCACAGCACATTCTGACAGTCTGCCCCGATCGGTCCTGGTTCTGGTTCTCCCATGCATCCCTTCCCTCCAATACGGCCTGGGCCTCCAGCAGATGGGTGTTGGCTCCCAGGAAGCGGGTGGTGAGCTCCAGCCGCAGATGGACCCTGCTTGCCTGCTGCAGCTTCTCTCCATTCGCTGATTCATGCAATGAAACTTCCCGCCGAAGTCGATGTACAGGTCGTGCTGGACCTCGTAAAAGATCCTCCTGACCACCACCTTGTCTTTGGCTGATCCCATCTGGATCAGGCGCGGCCAGCAGAGCAGCGAAGGTGAAGCTCTGCTCCTGGCCGAGGAGCCGCTGCTGCCGGGCGTAGATCTCTCCGCCTCCCGCCGGAAGCTCCAACTGCAGGTTGAAGGCGGCAGCGAAGCCGGATCTTGGTCTGTCCGTGGTTGGCTGGTCACTGCTGGAGTCTGAGCTGAAGGAGTTTCTGGTGAACCTGCGTTGAAGGCGGCAGCGAAGCCGGATCTTGGTCTGTCCGTGGTTGGATGGTCTCTGCTGGAGTCTGAGCTGAAGGAGTTTCTGGTGAACCTGCGTGCCGTAAATCGTGTCGCAGGGAATCGGACACAATGACAGGCTTTCATAAATAACTAAATAGAAATAGCCAATATTCTCGCTGATGGTCTCGTTTGCTTACGCAGGTCATATAGAATATTAAATTGAGTCTGTTTCATAACCCGTTAAAAGTTCCTTTTAGTAACTTTAATCATATGTTTCCCTAATATGGGCAAGTCAGTATGAAGGTATTGAAAAAAACATTTGTCTTGTGTTATTTAAACAGTAATTTATTGATGGTTCCTAAATCAACCCCCAGCCATTAACTGCAAGGGTAGGGAGGTGAGCTAACCGTCCTCCTACTGCCGACTCTGGTGAAACTGAGTAAGAAGACGCTGCAAGATCAGGAGTGAACGTATGTCAAGTTTCCAACTTAAAACTAACATCAGAAAAACATTAGAGAAACATTAAAAAGTCAGCCAGAGATGGCGTTTTCAAACAACTAATAACTAGCTACAACTGATAAAATCGACAGTCGCTGTAAAAATACTACGAATTTCCATTGATAAATCTGTTGCTACTATCAACGTTGTAAACTGCATATATGTCATGCGAGAATGGAAAGCTTGACAGGTGTAACAACAGTTACTAAGGGGGGCGGGGCTTATAGACTACTTCTTACCTTAATAGTGACCACTCCTACTTTTTCTGGACCACTGTTCCCTCAGGTGTGGATGACGGAGCAGACATCCCCAGAGAGATGGTCGCAGGCATCTATGAAAGGATCCAACAAAGAGAACTCCGCTCCAACGAAGACCACGTCACCTACGTGAGCCGCGTGGAGCAGTCCATCCTGGGCCTGAAAACTGTGAGTGAGAGTAGAGTGCAAGTCTTTCCCTTATTTCTCATTTAAGTGAGCTGTCTGTACTTGTTTGTACTGTCTCCTTTTCTCGTGTCATGTATTATCTCACTGTCCTCTGTACTATCTGTCATCTCCGTCTCCGTAACCTCGCCTCCGTAGATCCTCGCCGTGCCCCACAGACGTCTGGTGTGCTGCTGTCGTCTGTTTGAGGTGCCTGACGCCAACAAGCCTCATAAACAGAAACTATCCCAACTCCAGAGAGAGGTCTTCCTCTTCAATGACCTGCTGCTGGTGAGGAAACCTCTATCCAGTGACTCACTACAATACTCTAAATATGCACCTGACACCACATTTTATTGCCAGTTCATACATCATCTTTATGATAATAATGAATAGCCAGCTATTTGTTAATTCAGCCGTGTTGTGTTGTGTCTCTGCTGCAGATCCTGAAGCTGTGTCCCAAGAAGAAAAGCTCGGCCTCATACACCTTCTGTAAAGCTATGGGTCTTCTGGGAATGCAGTTTCACCTCTTCAGCAATGAATGTGAGATGCTTTTACTCTCTGCTGCAGTTCATCCTCAGTAGTTTCACCCTAGTGCTGGAAAGAAATGCTGAGCTAACTGTCAGAGCCATCAACAGCATTGTTCACAACCCATAATTTGAATGAATTGCCAAGGGGATCACCAACAAAATTAACACGCTGTTGTCAACTTGAAGTTTCAGGAAAGTTGCTTTCTTACACAAAGAAAAATGACTGAATCATTATTTGAGCTGTCATCTGTGGTAAAATACTATTTTAATGAAACCGAACCTGCAATGGAGACCACATTTTAGTCTTGTTTACGGCATCTTTATATACACGTTGGGTAGCTGCATGAACAGGAATGCTCTTTTTCACTTCCCTGTCCAGGATTATGCTTTTGGTCATCAAGACTGTATTCAGGCACAGTGGTGGATTGAGCTAAATGCTAAGCGTGCTAGCATGCTCACAATAACAACGCTAAGGTTACGTGGTGATGTTTATGTTAACCATGTTTAGCATGTTAGCGTGCTAACATTTGGTAATAAGCAGTGGGTAACCTCTGGGTCTCTGAAGTGAAGCCAATGCAGAAGTGCCTTAAACTTGCATTCTTTCTAACAGCCAGCAGGGGGCGACTCCTCTGGTTGCAAAAAGAAGTCTGATTGTATAGAAGTCTATGAGGAAATGACTCTACTTCTCACTTGATTTATTACCTCAGTAAACATTGTAAACATGAGTTTATGGTCTCAATCACTAGTTTCAAGTCTTCTTCAATACAGCATGATGTTCATTTAGTAAATTATGGCCCCATTTAGAGTCAAATAGACCATAAAGCAGGGTATGCTTTAGGGCGTTGCTACCTTGTGATTGACAGATCACGGCGTTGTCCGGTCTGTGTTTTTGTCTTAGAACTTTAACCCTTTCACAGTGTGTTTTCAGTTCATGAAAGTTAATTATAAACCTTTTGGTCGCCTAAAAATGTCATATATATATATGATATTCAGTGTTCGGTTGTACTTAGCTCCACCCTCTTGTGTTATTTCTGGTTGCAAAAAAAACAAGATGGTGACGGGCAAAATGCCAAACTTGAGGCTTCAAAGCAGTAGTCCACAAAACAATAGGTGACGTCACGGTGACTACGTCTACTTATACTAAACACTCTGTGGTAATAAGTCTACAGCTGACGCTGATGTGAATGTCAGCAGTTTTGCAGATATTTGGTCAGAAATCAAAGTATTGGATACATGAAACATTTTGACCTCATGATGGAGCTACATGAAAGGTCAGGGGATCACCAAAGATATTTCAATTCATGATGTGGGGAGTATGAACGTCTGTACTAAATTTCAACAGACATTCACCGAGTCACGACTTTGTTTGCATGAAAAGAAAAATAGAAAACTACTGATCTTCACTATGTATGAGCTTCCTAATATTTCTGCCACCCCCTCAGTTGCAATCTTCAAGAAGCCATTGCTGCCAACAGAAACACATTCGGTCATTAACCTCAAAGCAGTTTTTGGAAGTATTCTTAGCCAGCAACATTTTGTGAAGTAGAAACTCAAGTAAAAACCTGCAACACTGAAGTGAAAAATCCTGCATCCTTTTTTTAGAATCAAAGTTGTGGTGAAGGCGCTTTCTTTTCCTTTTTGACATGCTGTCGGGGTTTCTCATCAGACTACGCCCATGGCATCACCATGCTGAGCCCGTTTACCTCAGAGAAGAAGCAGCTGGTGAGTTTCTGCTCCCCGAGCGGAGACGAGCTCAGGAAGTTTGCAGAGGAGCTCCGAGAGGCTATCACAGAGGTCAACGAGATGGAGCAGATACACATCCAGTGTAAGCGAAGCACACACATTAAACATGTGCAAACAAAGACACACTGTGATTGTAAATGGCTGATTGCAATCTGTTTTTTTGTGGTGTAGGGGAACTGGAGAGGCAACAAGGCATCCAGCCACACGGCATACACACCAATGGCGGGCAAGTGGACATACACACAGGACACGGCTCTCCCTCAGGTGCTGGTTTTGCTCATGCAGCAAAAATGCACAACACCGCATACATTACTCATAACAATGCATACATTATTCAAGGCAATGTAGAAAATAGGACTACTTCATGGAAGATGGGTGCATGAAAAAGCCCACCACACTGAAAAAGGAGTGGCTGATGATCAGAGGGTTGAAAGTTTATGCAATTCTCACATTTTTATTATTAAAGGGTTAGTTACAGCAAGTAACTTTCCCTAAAACCACAAATTGTAGTTTTTGCATTTCTCTTTGTGCACAGGTTAAAGGTTAAATGTTTTTGTATGGATTAAACCAACAAGATACAGCATGTTAATCAGTGAGTTTTAGAAGTGCTGATTTTGCTACCTTTGGACAGAGCCAGGCTAGCTGTTTCCAATCTTTATGCTAAGCTAAGCTGCTGCCTTCAGCTACATATTTACCAGACAGAGATGAGAGAGGTTTTGATCTTCTCATATCACTCCACCCAAAAAAGCAAATAAGTGCATTTCCCAAACTATTCCTTTAAACAAACCTGATACAGACTGTCAGCTTAAGATGTTTATTCCACTTCAGACAGAACCAGGCAAGCTATTTCCCCTTCCTCCAGTCTTTATGCTAAGCTAAGCTCCATGAGAGCGGTGTCAATCTTATCATCTCACTCTCAGAAATAAAGCAAATAAGCGTATTCCCAAAATGCCGAACTGTTCCTTTAAACAAATGGCAGTTCCCTGTGTGAACAGTTTTTAAAGGGAACATATCATGCTCATTTTTCAGGTTCATACTTGTATTTTGGGTTTCTATTAGAACATGTTTACATGCTTTAATGTTCAAAAAACACTATATTTTTTCTCATACTGTCTGTCTGAATATACCTGTATAGAGTGCTGCAGGGATGACATATTTGTGTAGACCAGCCTGGAAGTTAGCATCGCCCTGTTTCCCTCGACAAAAAGACAATGGGATTTATCATATTGGGTGTTGGATTATTAAAAAAATTAAGCTCTGTGGCAAACATTTTGTTCCGTAAAAAAATCGCCACAAATGAAAAACACTTTTATGATTTTTGAAGCGTGAATGCAATCGGCAGAAGTAAGTACGTATACACAACGAGGCTGTAAAGGTGGACGAGTGGACGTGATGACGTTTAGTAGTCTCTTTTAGCCACTTGTTATTAACCGTCTTTTTTAAGACACGCAAAAGCTTCAAAATTCACGAGTTGTTTATATCATAGAATAAAACGTTTAAATCTCTTACGTTTGTGTTAACCACAGACCTTATTTCAGGCATCCAACTAAAAACCCATTAAAAAAAACAACATTGACTTTCAGACGAGGGACCAGTGCTAAAATGCTAGCTCATTTTCAGGATTTAGGACTCATTTCTGTAGCACTCTATTGACCCTCTGTCTCTTTAAGACCCCTCCTGAAAAAGCCTAGTCTTCTCTGATTGGCTTTCGGAAAAAATATATACCTTTGCAAAAGCCATGAGCGGCGATAGATGGGGGGCCATATATTCTATTGAGCCTGCATGTGACATAGGAAGGGGAGCAAAATCTGAATAACTTGTTGATTTGCATATTTTCTGATCTAGGCAGCCCACAAAAAACTGACTGGGTTGTCTTATTTCAGTTTGTAGGCACTCAAGATACCCAAATGTATGTGCACAAGCACTGAAAAAGTTTTCCGATATGTCCCCTTTAACATTATGTATATGAATCTGCCCGTTGACTTACAAAAAGACCCGTTTCTCCCCACAGGCCAACAGGATCCATACGATAAAACCGGCAACAACAACACAGTAGAGGTAAGTGCAAACGCCACTCTTGCCTCCGTCAGGTAAGTGCCTGCGTCCCCTGCTCTGTGGGTGTGGTTTGTATGTGAGTGTGTGAGTGTGAGTGTGTGTGTGTGTGTGTGCGGTTAGATAGGGACTGCGCCTCATCCTGAAAAGAAAGTTTGCTTTATGCTTTGCTTTAAAAGAGCTCCGCCTGAGGCCCATCACCACTATGCAGCCAAAGACACAAAGGCCGCTGAGAGCAGTGTGCTGTAGTGGCGCTGCAAGCAAACGGTCTCTTTCTGTGCCTCATGAGTGGATCAGCAGCCACTCTGCTTGCTATATAGCATCCCTTCTTTCATCATCTGTTGCTTGCCAGCCCTTACTGTATAAGCCTTTGCAAGCCACCATAAGCCTGGCTGGCTCCTAGAATACCATCTACAAAGCCAGATAAGCTTGATACTGTTATCAGTCTGTCGAGTGTGTGTGGGTGGGTGTGTGTCTGTAAAACCAGCCCTTACTTTAACGAAGCATAGTCATAGAAGCGGTTGTCCAGTTTTCTCTCTGTTTTTATTCCTTTGCACATTCTTTCCTCTCTCTCTTTCCTGCCTCTCAGTCAGTCCTTTAGAGTTGTAAATAAGTGTGTTAGGGAGACACCACGCCCTCGGTGTCACCTCTCTCCTCTCCTGACACTCCCTTTAACTTTTAGTTTCTCATGCTGCCACTCATTAATTGCACACACATATAAAATCCAAAACGTTCCCGCCATAAATCTCTGACCAAAATCTCTTCTTATCCCGCTACCCTTTTCTCTTTCTGGGCTGGTGTGTGTAAAATCATGATTGAGAGAAAGTGTAAATCATGCAAAAACATGATTGAGAGAAAAAGAGAGTGTATTTCGCATGCGCTCGCTCTGCATAATACCTACCTGCATGCCTGCATGCCCATGTGCGTAACACACCAGAGGGCTGCGTAGAGGCTGCGTTCAGGCTGGTAACTCCTCATGCGTTCTCTGACTGTTCCTAAACTAGGTGTCAATTCACAACAGGCTGCAGACCTATCAACTGAGCCAGCCCAGCATTGAGTCCGCGCCTCTGGCCCTGGCTGCGCCGCCCACCCTGCTCAGCCCCATCCAGGCTGGAGAGCTTCGCCCAGAAACACTCATCCAATGCCAGCAGATCGTCAAAGTCATCGTCGTGGACCAGAGCGGGCGAGGGCGGATGGAGGCCTTCCTCAGCCAAGGCCCGGCCACCCATCAGCTCATCCAGTCGGCCATGTCCACGCCCGTACGCGTCAGAGAGGGGGACGGCCCACAGCCTCCTTTGCCGCCTCCGCCTCCACCTTACAACCACCCCCACCAGTTCTGTCCCCCTGACTCACCCAGGCCCCTCCACCACACCATGCCTCTCACCCGCAGGCGTAACTCCAGCGGCTCCCGCAGCATCGTCTGAGTCGTCGGCTACTCTGCGAACCCTGGGGGCCAGACATGAGCCTCACATTCACACACAGCAACAGACACATGCTGGAGCACTGGTCGACTCACTTTGAATGGTGAGATTAAAGCATTGCTAAAAAAAAAATAGAGTTTGGAATACACTGTACGAGTCGAATAAAAGGACAAAGGAAAAGGAAACCAACAAGAATCTATTCATTGTCTTGACTGAGTTTTAATGCCATTTCTGAAAGACAACTTTTCTTCTTTCTTTTGTCTCCAACATGTCACCCGGTAGCTGATGGTGTTGTCCGACTAGATTTCACACTCTTTAAGAGATCTTGTGACTTTGCATTTTTAAATGTCACCTGTCCAACAAATGTGTCTGTGAGCTTTAACTGTGAAACCGAAAGGGCGACGTCAGAGAAGCAAACTCTGGCAGCCCTGAAAGGACAAGGGAGCGCTTTAAATACGAAGGACAAAACTCTGTTTTGTTTTGTTCTCCTTCAGGATATTGATGTTAAGTTCACAACTCTTTGTTTGGTTCTCAGTGTTATTAGATACCGCACTGAGTGAATAATCATTTCAGCAGAGCTAATCTAGCTTCTCCTCACCGCAATCTTTTTTATTTCTCATCTCTGCATAATGTGAAGAAACGAGTATCAGCTTATTTGTTTCCTTCATTTTCTAGGGAACAGATAATGTGTGAGAGAAAGGCGGCCAAGAAAAAGGTAAAAGGCTCTGGCTGGCATCACCACCCTGCCATGTGCAGTAAGAAAGGATGTTGCTACTTACTACACTAACCTAAAAACACATCCTGACGACAATCATATTTTTCTGTCCTTCATTGTTGTGTGTTTTGCTAAACTTGTGTGAGCAGGTATCTTCACCGTAGCGTGCGGCTGCCCTGATTCTATGGCTTTTTGCTCTCACAGAGCTCAGGAAAGGATTTGCTGCACTGTAACATGTAATATCGGAGTTATACTGAGAGCAGCGTGCTTGTTTACGGTGTGTTGAGTCTGCTTACTCTTGAGCAGCAGGGAGTAGTAAATAATCCAAAAACAAGGCTAAAACAGCCAGATGAAGCTTTTCTCCTGTACATTTACTCCTAATGGGTTACCTAGTGTGAATATTGTTGTTTCCTTTGGATTGAGGCAATACCTGTGCCCGGAAAACTCTTAAAAATTAATATAAATTGCTCCACACAGGGTAGTCCAAGGTCACCTCACGAAAACATCACTCCCCTCTCACAAATTATATTTTTCCTCGCACACTGAAAATGTTATATAAGCAGAGATGCATTCCTATACTGAATGTTAATCAGGGGGAAAACTGAAGATGTCCATGGGATAGTTATTGATTTCATCATCGGGTCGTCTGTCCAGTGTCGATGGTTCGAGCTTGAGCCAGCAGATCGCAAATCATCCAACTGAGACACACCGAACACGTCTTGTACCTTTTGCACCACAGAATATATTGGATATATTGTAAATAGATAATATAGATTTATTCTGAAAAAGTGATTGGTTTGCCCAGTGTGTGTATCTACGTATGTATTTGTACAGAGAAGAATCTAGTTTAAAAAAAAAGGTTGTTATAGTTATTATAGCTATTATTATTATTATTATTATTATTATTATTATTCACATTTAATATCAGGGGGTGTCCTAAATCCTACTGCTACGAGAGACAGGAAACAGGCAGCTTTTATAGAACACACTCCAGTTACCATGGTAACACACACAGATATTAATACAGATCTACATTCATCATGAAATTATACCGTGTCATATTATTATAGGATTATTAAGAGATGGCTGTGTCACCTGGTTAAGGTGGGTAAAGGGCTATGCTGTATTGGTGAATATGTGCAGTAAATCACAGGTCATGCAAAAACACACACACATACACGCACACACTGACGTACGCAAACATGCACATAGCTGCCAAAGCAACAGCAACTCCAGCTTAGATTCATTTTAGAAACGGCTTGGTTTCTCAAGTCAGCAACCCCACTTTGTTTACTGTAAACTCGGACTGACTTGTACTATACAGCATGATATTTTATTTTTTTTTCATTTACAGTACAACGGGGGGAGTTTATTAATATGTTTGTATCATTATTGTCAGGGCATGTTGGGTTGATTGATGTCATTTTCTCCCCTCTCTCTACTTCCTCCCTCCTTTCTGCCCGACCCCTTACCTCCGTGGTTGTCATGGAGACGCACCAATCTGCATCCTCACTGTGGAGCACTGTCATTAATCTTTGCGCCCTCACAATATTTCTAAAAAGGGAGATTTCTTAAAGATCAACATGTTTACTAATGGAATATTTCTAATTTTTTCTGTTCAAAGAGAATGAAAGAATAAAGTAGTTTTTACTCTGGGTCCTGAACCGTCTGTCTGTGAATCGTGTCGACAGTGTCTGCATCTGTAGCACTCCCGACCTCTCTAATGAATCGATGTGCTCCAGGTGTGCGAGGACGACGGTGGAATGAAGGAGCTTATGGGAAATCAGCCTGCACAGGTGTTCCTGTGTCCTCCCAGCACAGCGGGTCTGAACTCATTCATTAACGGATGAGAAAGCAATATTGAATCTGACTTGTACTTGTGGAATGTCAAGTCATGTTGTAGTGAGTCTGCAGGTGTGTGTGTGTGTGCATGATTTGAGTGCATAATTTCCGATGGGTGCTGAGTCTGTACTCTAAACTCTAAGATGAGCAAGTTGGTCATTTGTAATTTCATATGTCAATGACAAAACGGCTATATTTGGTGCAAAAGAAGGACATTTCTCAAGTGTTTTAGTGTTAAACCTGCAGTAGGCAGAATGTTTTTGGCATCATTGGGCAAAAAATCCAAATAACCTTTCAGCATATTGTAATTAAAGTGTTCTGAGAGATAACTAGACTTCTGCACCTCCTCATGACTCTGTTTTCAGATTTTAAAAAATCTAGCCCGTGACGGGAGACTTTGGCCAATCACAGGTCATTTCAGAGAGAGAGCGTTCCTATTGGCTGTTCATTCAACGGAAGCAGCTGTCAATCACTTGCGAACTCCGATCAAACTAGAAAGCGTTGATCAAATATAAATCTTTATTCTGTTACTGTAATGCCTATTTCTCACCTCAAATGTTGTCAGAAACATCTTGTAGTGTACTGTTTAGCTGGAAAATGAGAAAGTTTGCTCCTGCTGGTGGGCGGTGCTTGGTATTTCCTCAACTGATCTCAACATGGCAGCCAGGTCACAAACTTTCTCATTTTACAGCTAAACAGTACACTACAAGATGATTCTGAAAACATTTGAGGTGAGAAATAGGCATTACAGTAACAGAATATTGATTCATATTTGATCAGCGTTGCCTAGTTTGACCGTTTGATCGGAGTTCGAGAGTGATTGACAGCTGCTCAGAGACGGCAGACTCCAGCTCGGCTCTGATTGGTTGTTTTTCTCCGGTCTGTGAAATCTTGAAGATGTCATTAGGAGCGCGGGGGGCAACGGAGAACACAAGAAGACACCGGAGAACACCAGAGGACACCGGAGAACACCCTAACACCCATTTTTTTCAGATTACCTGTCTCATGCACTACTGTCAGGATATAAGGACCGTTTTATAAAAACAACTTTTTTGAATCATATTTGCTCCATGTCTACTCACTGCTGCTTCAAGTGTCAAGGCCAGAAAAAATACAAGTTGCTTTTATTTTTCAAAATCACTCTTGAGAAAGGATAAACAAAACGAAAATGCTGTGAACACTTTGACATAGTCAGAATAACTGAGACTGAAACAAAAACACCATTTGGCTGAATAAATTATCTTACAAAAACATAGATCATATCAACATAATACAATACTTAGAATATGCAGTGAAATCATTTTGTGCAAAGTCCCTGCAGGCTTACAGATGTGACAAAGCTCTCAGTCAGCTCACCTGACCTGAAATTCTTTGTCCCCGTCTCCCTTTTGTTTCTCTCACTCTCTTTGAAAACAAGCGAACAAGAGGTTCATTAAAGGGAGGATTGTGCTGAGAAGTGGGTTGAAGTGGAGCAACAAAGTCTTAGTCGACTGACAGATCGCTCAGTTCAAACAGTGCTTCCTCTTTTCTCCTCCTCCTCCCTCTAACCTTGAGTGGTGGAGGCGGTCCAGTCCAGAGTCTGTGCAGAGGTCGCCTCCCAACAGGAGTCAAAGGTGTCCCCCAGTCAGTCTTTACATAGTGGTCTCTTCCCATTCCAGCTCAACATCACCTGAAGACCAGTACAAAATGTGTGGAGTGAGCACTGTGCTGTGGCGAGTGTGTGTTTATTTGAGTGTATATATTTTGCTGCTTACCTTCCATGGCATCCAGGGAGTCCATCTTCTCCAGAGCAGAATAGCTGACAAACCAGATGGATTGGCTGTTGCCTTTGTTGTTTAGAAGTTCCAGCGTGCTTTGGTGCAGGAAGATGTACTGGGCCTGACACACACACACACACACACATTGACAGATACTGAGCAGATGTCCACATTAATTCATCTGGTGTAGAATTAAGTCGAGGTGTCTGCCTGGTGGCTGACCATTTAATCACAACAACCCTGACTTAAGTCCAGCTGCAGACATGTTAGTGCTCTACTGTCTCCTGTCTGATAAAGGCAAAAAACAAATAATAAAAAATGTTCTCTTTACAAAATAGTGGAAAAAGCCCACAGGTTCAGAGCTGATTTACAGATTTATTTCCAACCTGCTTAAACAGAAGACAGACAAGACTCAAACCTAGACTAAGAAGTGACATTGAAAATCTCTTATTGCTGCAGCTGCCACAGCCATGGATGCACTACAGTAAGAGAACTGGATACCATGTTTCAAGATAGCTTCCCATTCATTCAAATAAAAGTTGCTCACTGGGCGCATGTGCTGAAAAAGTGTTTTCAGGCTCCCCCTCAGGCTTTTTTTCGCCCCACAGAGCATGATCATTAGTGTGCTTCTCTGGCTAAGGGGACAGATACGGAGTTACTCTTTCGTTGCGACCGTGATGGTTAATGAAAGATGACCTTCATCTTTGAAGAATTTTGGTTTGGTTTCTATCTGCATCTATTTGTTAACCTAAATGAACTGAAACCAACGAGGTCAGTGCACGGCTGTCGACTCAAGAAGAGGACCTGAGCAGACCTGACCGAGCTGGTCCAACCACACAGTTGAGTGAGTGACACTGCGAGGAATGAGTGGAGCTATGGCGGAAAGTTAGTCCAGTTCACTGTGGTTCAGATATATAAATATTGTGTTAGCAACCAAGGCATTTATCAAATGTATGGCCTATTAGTAGCTGGTATAGCCATAACACTTAACGCTAAATAAATCCTCTCGACCTAACAACAAATTATTTTATTAGTGTTACCGTAAAACTTAATTACAATCATCATATACATACATGAAATTTGATCTCTGCATTTAACCCATCCTTAGGAGCAGCGGGCTGCTGTAAAGCGCCCGGGGAGCAACTTGGGATTCAGTGTCTCCCTCAAGGACACTTTGACATGCAGACAGGAGGAGCTGGAGATTGAATCGCCAACTTTGTGGTTAAAGGACAACCTACCTGTGCCGTGACATACTGTGCCTACTAAAGCTGAATTTAAAGCAAATGTATGTGTTTGTAAAATCTGCCCTTTGATTTCATAGTTTTACCCAATATTGATTCAGTCATAGAAAGTTTATTGCTGAGATCTGGTGGATGTGGAGACAATTTTTAAGTTAAATACGGCAACAGGAGCAGTCAGACTATTGGACAGGTTTTAATACATCTCTAAATCAATTCAGCTGTCTAAGAAATGGTAAAAACAAAACTGAACACAGCCGAAATGCTCATTACAATTGTCATTCATTATCATTTTATCAGAAAAAACAATGTAAGGTATAGTAGGAAACTGGAAGTACCTCTGTGAGATCTGACACACATTACAATAACTTTAATATTTGCCTTTGTTTTCACTTTGACAGTGAAAGTTTTAGATATTATAGTTAAAATGTGGGCTTGTTTAAAACTGTCTGCAACGGCTCCAATATCTCAGCAATGACATTTGTGAGGTTATAAAATAACCGATCTGAATGATGGCCTCTTAAAGCTCTTGTTCGTATGTGACTGGACTACCATGCTGATTCTGTAGCTGGCTGTCTGGCACACTGAACGCTGCTGTCTCAAAGAATCAAGCAGCTCTTGTAGCACCAGATGCTGCAGGCTCATACTTCACAGCCAAAAGAAATGTACAGAGCATCTAGAAATAATAAAACCAGAATACTGAGGAGGAGCACAGGCACTAGGCAGAGGGTCCCTGCAGACGCTGAGACACACACCATTCCTCCGAAAGTAATGACTGAATAGGGTAATTTTAGGATAGATTCCTGCTGTTTCAAGAGGGGGAATCCTGCTCAGCATATGCCTTTAATCCACTGCCAGATCCTTCCCTTTGTCAAAATAAGAATTTACCAAATGCTTCCTCATGGGATGGGATCACAGCAGGACATGAAGTTAAAAAATAAGTAGGACAACTACACTGCCATTTGAGAGTCTTTGATGATTCTTAAGTGCACTGGAACAACTTAACAACAACTTACTGTATAATACCCCTTTTTTTGTATTTTGTTTATTCTCTCTGGGTTGCGAAATTCAACCACAGGAATAAAACACACTACTGCATTTGATATGAACTCACCAGATTCTGTACCATACACATCCTCTCGCTGCGGAGTTCAGCCACCAGGCCGTAAATATCCACAAAGTCGTGATCTCTGACGTGCTGAATGAGGTGGTCGAGAGCGATAAACACACCTGTTCTTCCCACACCAGCACTGAGGAACGATGAGAGATTTGTTGATGAAACTCCATTTAGTCACCAAAAACAGAGTAAAGCAGTTAGTGCACTTTACTTTAAAGGAACTCGCTGTAATTTCTGCAATGTCAGTAAACTACCACTGACATGCCACAGTTCAGTACCTGCAGTGGACCACTATGGTGGTGTTTTCGTGCCTGTGGGCTCGGACAGCTTTGACAAACTTAATGAGAGTGCTGCAGGACTCTGGGACTCCGTGCTCAGGCCACGATGTGTAGTTGAAGTGGCGAACCAGAATGTAGTGCCCGTTCTGCACAGAGGAATTCATACAAGAAAAAGACAAGTTAAAGGAACAGTGTGTATGATCTGGCGGTATCTGGCGGTGAGGTTGCAGATTGCCACCAACTGAGTACCCCTCCGCTTACTCCTCCCTTTCCAAAGCTGCGGTAACATGAGCAGCCGAGTGCAAACCGTAGTAACGCCGTTATCCTCACTCAGAGGCCATCCTGACCATAATAACACTACTTTAGGAGCAATGGAAGTCAGACGGTACCACAGTTTTGAACTCAAAAAGTGTGTCGGAGAACTACGGTGGCCTTCAGGTAACGTAAAAATGTGAAAGGCTCTCTGTAGAACCAGAGTTTGGTTTGTCCATTCTGGGCTACTGTAGAAACATGTCGGACTCCGTGAAGAGGACCCGCCCCCTATGTAGATATGAAAGGCTCATTCTAAGCTAAAGAAAACAACGATTCTAAGTTTCAGGTGATTTTACACTGATGAAAACATAGTTATGAATATTACATTACATTTCTGCTAATAGACTCCCCGAAATGTTACATGCTGTTCCTTTAAAGGAATATAAATTTAGATAAAATTTACACAGCTAAAGGTGTTGCCAGAGGTGGAACAAATAACTCACTACACAATGGTTCTTAAAGGAATAGTTCGACATTTTGGGAAATACTCTCACACAATAGGAGTGGTATCAATCTTCTCTTCTAACTCTCGATAAGATAAGACACACACACACACACACGTCACCAAATCACCAAAATGTTGAACTCTTCCTTCAAGTGGTTTGCTTGTAAAACATCTGGTTCATCATTCAGTTAGATGGGAATGTGGCAAATAACAAAGCGGTTACTGTCTTTCTGGTGTTTCACAGTTTACAGTATGCACAAGTATAGTATATATGTGTTGTGTGTGAGTGAGGGGTTGTTAGCTTAGGTTACCTTTTCTACTTTTAGGGTCCTGACAGTCCAGTCAGGCAGAACTTCCTCCGACACTTTTGAGATGAGAATGTCACTAAACACTGACATGGGCTTATTGTCCTCTGGCCAGTACTTGTGACACCGAATCTGAAATGTCACACACACATACACACACACACACATCAGATCTTCGCAGCAGATCTAACCCTCCTGGTGACAGAGTTGTAAAGGAGCCCAAAAATGAGCCCCGCCTGGCCTCTGAAAGCTATTTCATAACAGTGGCAAATCTCTCATGACGCACTCTGCCCTTCTCGTAACACTGCGTGAGCATGGCGATGGTGCGGGTTCCCGTTTCCCAGATCATCCTCCAAAAGTCAGCCACTGTGCCAGGCAGAGGACCCTGAGTGGCGATGAACTCATTGGGACAAAGGTAGCCCTAGAGAGCAGAAATAGAGAGACTTACATGTGCAAGGTCAAAACTCACTCCAGCAATATACAGACCTACTAAAATTATAAATCACTCTTCACTCATAAATGAATGAGCTTGAAGAGGTTGTTATCTCTCTATCTGGCAGAGTTGGAAAGTGAAAGGGAAATATCTAGAACGAACTGCTCTAATGCGTAACTACTTTCATAACCTGATTATGACTCAAGTGGACGCGACCCTCCGGGTTAACCACCGGGCTTTTAGCAGCTGATAGCTGGTACTCACTGAGACAAAGCTGGCGTTGATGTAGTCAGAGCCCGCAGTGCCCGGTTCTGACAGCAGCTTCACTCGGTTGTTATTGTCTAGACACAGTTTAGTGAGAAGAGGGTGGTGGAAACATGTGAAATGCAGCTGAAAATCCATATGCAGTTAATGTTTGAGCTAACACACATCATTTTTTTTATACTGTAAGTATCATAATTCTAGAAAGCTCATTTTCAGCCTGACCACTTACAAGGTTTGATGTTGGGGAAGCGGTTTTTGGATTTGTTCCAGGGCAGGTCAGCGTCTATGGTGGCCAGGTCCTGCAGCAATTTAGGAAGCTCCTGGAGAGAGATAATATGTAAAACATTAGTATTCACATGAGCACACACACCAGGACATGTATTTTTAAAAATATTTTTTTTTTTGGATTAAAGTGAAAGATCAAAGTAAAATTTCTCTTTTACACCTACTTCAAAGTTATTTATTACATTTCTTTTTACTTTAAAAATACTACTAAAATTAAGAGAGCACCAATGTTTATGTTGGTTGAAAATAACCTGTTGTGGTCTTAGATGGCAGCAGTGCAGAGACAGAGGTGTACATGCACCTACTGACATGTGTTTTTTATGACTATATATCATTGCTCATGAATATTAATAAATAATGCAATATGTATAATTTAGAATTGGGTAGTTTTAGGTCACTACTTGTAGCCATTTAAAACAGTTTTTATCTCCAAGTGCTTATTTAATGAGATGTTATATGTCTTTTTTGCATTTGGAGAGGTGCAAAAAACACCTGTCTTCCAACAGCAGACATTCCTTTAAACTCCATGTATTTTGTATTATTTCATCCCAATTCATACATGTCTACAGTCTTCCAAGTTTGATTAACACGTGTCCAGGTTGTAGACAAACACTTACACCAAACTCCTCTTGGAACTTGGCATTGTCATTGGCACACAGATCCTCTACGTGCTGCAGAAAAGACTTCTTGTTGACAGGCCTGGCAGCGAGGTAAGGAGAGAAAAGACTGAATGTGAAGAGCAGAGAGAGATGTACAAAAACTCTACAACAATATGCTATTTTCTGTAAGTTTATTCTAGGATTAAAAACATACTACTTAATACTGAGCCGTCTAGAACATGCTGATCTATGCTGCAACTATAGTGTGTATATTCACATTATTTATGCAGGATGACTTACTTGAGTGATTTCCTGTAGCTGAGCAGCCTGGACAAAAAATAGACAGCAAACATTAACCAAAAATAGACAAATCAACTAAATACTCACAACCCACACTGTGGTTATTTCTGTCCACGACAGCTGAACTGATCCTCATTGCAGAGAGTATGATGGCATTGTATGTTTAACCATCTCCAAACAGTAAACTTGAATGAAGCACATGGTTATTCCCCTGTGGCTGATATTTCTTTGCACTACTAAAGACTTGTGGCTACGCAGATCCTTAGCTATTGGTAAAAGCTAACCACTTATGCCTTCTAAGACCTCTAAGCCTTCCTAGCAATTTCAAGATAGTGAGTGTGTAAACAAATTAAAATGGTCTCATGCAGAGGAGTGTCGGCAGGCCAGTGATGGACGAAAAGGAGAAGGCTGATGTCAAGGATTCACTCAACTGTCGATCATCACCAACGGTTTAATAAACAGCACAGATGGATGGTTTTAATGGGTAGCATGACAACGAAACACTCATAGCGATGAATGAAAGGTGGAGTACGACATGCAAGCAAAGCAAACACAGCAAAATGTGGCACACACACACACACACACAGGTCCAAACCCAACTTACTGGATCACATAAATCTCTTTCCGCCTAAAGAAGAAGGAAGAATACCTGGTGAGAGAAAAACAAAGCCAAGGCGAGTCAATGCAAGTGTTTTCGTGTGCGTGCAAGGAAAGTTGCCATTCGTGAAGTAACAAGACAAAGTGTGATATTATAACATAGACTGGGCTTAGAAAGGTGGTGTTTATGCAGATCTCAGCTCCAACAAAGCAGAGACACTGTCCCACTGGACCACAACATGCAACTGTGAAAAACCTACAATCTTTGCTGTTAAAAGTGTTTGACATCTAAAATCAATGGACAGCAAAGTATCCTCAGGAACTGCCTCCTTTTTCAGAACTACTAAAGAGTCACTGCATATGACAAAATGTCATATTGGATGTTTAATAAAGTCAGGCAAATATTTGCTCAAGTAGGGCCGTTGTATTACTTTTACACATACGAGATAAGAAACAGTTATCTGCCAAGTGGGAGCACTTTTATTTATCCATCTTCTCTCATATAGGTTTTATGTTTAATGTTCCTGTTCATTCAACTCGTCTTGAAGACGAGCCACATTTTACACCTTCATGGACGCCTCTATGTCTGGTTTATTTTTATATTCAGTCATTACGTGGGTATTCTTTAGATGTTGGGGAAGGAAGGTGTTTAGAAAGCAGAGGTGGAAGAAGTACTCACATCTTTTACTGCAGTAAAAGTATGAATACAATAGTGTAAAAATACTTTGTCACATAAAAGTCTTGTATTTGAAACCTTAAGTAAAAGTATAAAAGTATTATCATCTAAATGTAGTTATCAACTTCATCTAAATGAAGTATTTGTTATGCAGAATGTCTCCTCTCACAGTGTTATATTATTATCGAATATTATTCGTTTTTTATCACTAATGAATACATGAGTATTTTGTAGTACTACATCGTGAATCATAAGTACATCATATATTTTCTTTTATGTAAAACGTAACTAAAGTTGTTAAATAAATGTAGTGCAGTAAAAAGGACAATATTTCCCTCTGAGATGTAGTGGAGAAGTAGAAAGTAGCAGAAAATGGAAATAGTCAGGTAAAGTAAAAGTACTTCAAAATTATGTTAAGTACAGTATGTGAGTAAATGTACTTTCCTGCTTATTACTTATTCTTATTGGTTGTTCCAATGCCAATGTCTATATATATATATATATGTATATATATATATATAGATATTGGCAAATAAAAATATAAAAACAATTTTTTTGTACTGTTAAAAGCTTTTCTGTCCTGCAGTTTCTCACCTCATCTAAGCCATCAGTGACCTTGATAAACCAAAAAAACAACACTGAATTTGACTTTGTTTCTCACCAGCTTGCAGCACTTATTGTCTGTGCACTTATCTGTGCCAAAGAATAAAAACAGACAGGCTTGATGCTGAATTTGTATGAGAGGGTGGTTGGCAAGATGCAGACAGGATGACTTGTCTCTTCTGCAGAGAACTGAAGGTAAACTATAAAGCCAAAATGATGCCGTGCTGTTTCATAGTGCTGCTGCTTCTATTTTCTGCACAAACTCTACAACACTAGAAGATTTTGTGCTGACATGAGCGCACATCCTGTTGGCTGCAGCAAAGAGATTTTTGTCTTGTTGAGTTAAGATTTAAAATCTTGTCTGGAGCAGCTAAATCAAGCCTGAACTCATGTAGCGTGCACGCCGTTTCAGCTGCCAAAAATGTGTGTGTTACGTTTGGTAAAGTGACGCTTTTAGATTAAAACTAAAGACACATAATAATAATAATAATAATAAATTTATCTTATATAGCGCCTTTCAAGAAACCCAAGGACGCTTTACATAGAGGGCACATAAAATCAGACTGATAAATAAAACAGAGGAAAGATTTGGAGGAAGAGTTAGCTAAGGTCAGAGGCCTTGATGAACAGATGGTGCTTGAGGTGTTTTTTGAAAGTGTCCAGGGATGAAGCATTTCTGATCTCAGGAGGGAGAGAGTTCCAGAGGGCGGGGGCTGCGACACTGAAGGCTCTGTCCCCGAAAGTTCGCAGCCTGGTGTTGGGGGTGGAGAGCAGACCAGTGTCGGAGGATCGTAGTTTTCGGGATGGAGTGTAGGGGTGGAGAAGGTTGGTTAGGTACTGGGGGGCAAGGGCATGCAGGGAGTTGTATGTGAGAAGGAGGAGTTTAGAGGTGATGCGGGAATTGATTGGAAGCCAGTGAAGATGGATGAGTGTCGGGGTGATGTGCTGCCAGGGCCTAGTACGAGTGAGAACCATGCAGCTGAGGTTTGGACAATACTGGAGCCTGTCCAGGGCTTTGCTGGGTACCCCGGAAATGACTCCATTACAGGAGTCCAGACGGGAGGTGATGAAGGTGTGAATGAGGGTCTCAAAATCAGACTAACCGGTTGAGTTTTTCTTGTTTCAGCTCCAGATCTGCCACAGCGATCAGCTGATCCAGTTTACACTTGGTCTCTATGATCTCTGCCTCTCTGGGTGAATAAGTCCCGCCCTCCTTCTTGCGCTGATGGATCCTGACATGTCAATCAAACACATTGGTTAAGAACAACTTAAATACAGAATCAAAAACTTTATCAAAAAGGAAATTGATTTATTGGAAATTATGCAATTCAAAATTAAAAGAATTTGCACATGGTATTTTCGTGCATTTTATACTAAATTGCAATCAATGCATTGTTTTGATAAATGTATGAATGTTGGCAAATGATTGAATGCCTGTTGCCATCTTACCTGACGGAGACACAGATGATGATGATGAGCAGCAAAGCCAAGACAAAGGAGAGCACAACACCCAGAATGATCTGCTGAACTCTGGTCAACAGCCCGTTCACTACAAAGAGACAACAGAGGTGACAACAGCACACAAAAACAACAAACAGGGCTATACAGGTTTTGTGTTTAGGTGAATAAATATACCTGCAGTTTTGACATGATCCGAGTAGTCAGTGTCTGTGTATTGGCCATTGATGTTAGTGGCTCTGAACCTAAACCTGGTGAATATGGAACAATAGTCATGTGTCAGCATTATATTATTATAAAACATGTACATGCAACAATTTTTACAATGTTGTGTGGTTGAGTGTGTGTGGTGAACTCACACATAGACTGTGTGTGGCTTCAGAGGTCCATTGCAGAACCGATCAGTGCTGTTAACACAGTCATCGTCCCCTCCGATCACGTATGTTCTTGTCATAGTGTGATTTTGCCTCGCCGGGGCCCGGCCGCCTCCAGACACACTGCGACCGAGATTGACGGGTGCGTCCGTGAGTGAAGCCCCGTCCCCCGATAAACATGGCGGGTTGGGGAACCCCTTGTCGGTCAGGTAAGGGGCAGGACGACCAAAAAATGCACTATTCCAGTTGGTCAGGTTCTGGATGTCCTTCACTGTGACAGGATGAGTAAGACAGTTAGAGAGGAAAGGAATCGCAGGGGGACTGAGTCAAATTTCTGCTGACGTTAAGCCCTTTGGCTTTTGCATACATTTTGTCTTTTGTGAGCTTAGGACAGAGTGACGTACTGTAAAACAAGATTCTACTTGAGGCTTAAAGCACAAACAAGACCGATACCCAAGTGTGTTGAACTAAAAGTGACGGCTGTCAATGTTTTTGAAGAGTCATACCCCCTGACTCGGCCACGATGACCTGGATTTTTGTGATTGGTCCATTGTCGTCCCTATAGAAACAGGCAGGCATGCGGATGGTGATACTCCTGTGGGTAACCATGGCAACCCCTCCACGGTCCATCTCTGCCTCAGGTCTTCGGGTTGGCTTGGCCGGAGCTGGAACACACGCACGTGTGAACACAGAGGAGCGCGCACGCACACACACAACCACACACGCACACACACACACACACACACACACACACACACACACACACACACACACACACACACACACACACACACACACACACACACACACACACACACACACACACACACACGCACACACGCACAACCGCACACACACACACACACACACACACGCACAACCGCACACACACACACACACACACACACACACACACACGCACACACGCACACACGCACACACGCACAAACAGAGGTTGAAGTGTTGAAGATGTGGTTCTAGTCTGTTGCATTTACATATAAATCATGACAGGCCACTACTCAGTCCTCTACATCATCAACACACGCCTGACAGTATTGCTGAGTAACATTTGCTGTGTCAGGCCTGCACACTGTTATACTGAGCGATGATACTGTGCAGTGGCGATTCTCTGTCTCGTATCTATGCTGCACTGCTGCAACAAGAAAGGGAGAAACACTGGAGAGCGATGCAGAGCACACACAGAGTAGGGGGACTTGTACCTGTGATCCCTGTAGTTATCTGGACAAGTGGGCTGGGTGGACTCCTGCCAGCCCCGTTCCTTGCTGAAATCTACAAACAGACAAATAGAAGAAAGGAGGGAAGACAGCAGAAAGAGGGACAAGCACAGAAAGGAGTTAACCTTTTGCACTCCACCCCTCATTTTTGTCTTTTTTAGGGGGGTACACGGGGGTCTTTCAGGGGAGATAGCAGGTCAACAGTCATCTGAAAGCTGAGAAGCTGAATATCACTTTGACATGCAGCTCAGCACTGTGTGTCAAGTTGTTCTAGTCATTAATCAGAAATGAAAAATAATTGATTGACTAATTAATACAATTTTGAAAGTGTATAAGGGCTTAGAACATTACGATAGAAGTATATGATGGTCATTCCCATGCTCACTTATGTCTCATAAGTTGTTTCAGCAATTTTTTGGTTGATACCATTTGTTTCACAGATTTGGTGCTAAATTTAAAAACATTTTTACCACTCGAGAATTGATAGAAATGATCAATAATCCCTCCAAAATACCACATTAAGACACCAAGACCTTGAGGAACACCATAGAGAAAGCCATGCTGTGATTTGGGACCAAAAACTTTTGGCATTTGGAGATTTCTGCAAGAATTGCATTTTTTGGAGATTAGATGGCGAACACTTCTGTTTTGGAAACTGCTCAGGAACCCCCTTATTGTCAATCTACCTAGGAAAGCCATCCATCCTCTGAATGCCATAGGTCTCTAGTTTGTGGCCCTAACGTTTCATGAGGCTGTGATTGTCCTAGAGGTCACCACAGGGTCATTTTATACAGTGACGTAAAATTTCAAAAAAAGGTCTCAGTACAATGAGTTGGCTACTAAGGGGACAAACATCATGACACATGAATACAAATGGGCTCATTGAATTCACAAGAGTCTCAGCTTTACAGTGATATCCAATATATGTAATAGAGGGATCCCAGTATGCAGAAATATTAAAATACACCATTTTAGAAAAGGCGAAAATAGCACATTTGTACTGCATTAAAAAAATCTGTAAAAACAGTTTTTTGCCCCAGACTGCATGTGATTATCATAAAGTGGATATATTCCTTAGGTTTTCTAGTTTTAATACCTTCATTCCAGCTCTAAAACTGAGCCTGCTACAGCCTCCGAAAAAAATAAAGTCAGCGTGCCCTCAAGGAGTTGGAAGAGGTTAAAGAAAATTTGAGCAGGTGCGTGTGTGTGTGTGTGTGTGAGTGTGTGTGTTCCTCACCTGTATGCTGTAGCTGTGTCCTCCCTTCAGGCCCTCTATGACAGCAGTCAGCATGTTTTGGTCTCTTCCTGTGATATTAAGGCTGATGTTCTTGACCAGCTGGTCCTTTTCATAGATGTACACATAATAGGCAGTTATGTTTCCGTTGGGCTCCTCTGGAGGGGTAAAAGTCACCTTCAAACGGTTCACTGCCTCTGGGATAACTGACACAACCACGTTCTTGGGAGGGTCTTTGGGCTCTACAGTAGAAAAGATATGAGAGGAATAATGATAGATATGCGGTCATGTTTACAGGTGGGCAGCAGCTACAGTAGGTGCTCCCAAGATGTAAATGTCCACATACCCTCCTCCAGCGTTAGAAATTCAATAGGCCCGATGGCTTTCCCTTCGCTGGCAGCATACTCCAATGGACCAGTGAAGGCCGTGACAGTCACCAAGTAACGAGTGAAAGCAGTCAAGCTAGTCACAACGACAGTCGTCAACTCTCCTGGAGCTCGGACTTTCGAGATGTTCAAACCAGGACCGTCCACCTGGTATGACAGGAGAGGTCATTAAGATTTAATACTTGTATATGGATGAGCAGAGTTGTGGTAAAATGCAAACAATATGAAATTACTCCACCATATGTTAAAAAGTCTGACCAACATAACACAGATTTGTGTGTGTGTCTGTAAAAAAAACAACTCAATCAGGTGACCTGCACAAGATATGAAGTCGGTCCAGAGAGAACAGCTGGAGCGTCCCATGCAATGCGAAAGCCGTTGGAGGTGGGGGTCACTTTCAGGTCCCGGGGAGGGTCATCAGGGTCTGAGGGAGGAGATAAGGCAAACACAGAATGCTTATGATGGGATATTAAATCAAAAATACTAACTAAAAAAAAGGCCTGTTAAATGTTGCTTTGTCATCATGCTAATGTTGATTGATGCTTCCATGCCATTGGCTGGATCCTCTTTGAATGTAAGTCTGGCCCATGTTTTCACTGTTTTATATGTGGTCATGTGGCATCTAAAATGGCTTTTGCCTCTGTTCATATTTTAGTCAACATTGTCACATCACTGTTAATTAGTTGTGAATTATTGCTGTGGACAGGGGTGATGAATCTGCAGCCTGCTTATGTTTTAACATTGTGCACTGAAATGATGAATCGTATAATTCCCTACTGATCTGCTATCAAACCCAATTATGTAATCTGTCTTTCCTTCTCAGTCATTGCAAAATTCTTTAACATTATACTTCCAGTTTTTATTGTAAGAATACTGCTACTATTAATAAGAATAATAACAGAGTTTAAAAAGAGAAAAGGCATTACAGGTATTACAGGGAGTGCAAAACCAAGAAGAAGAGGTAGTGGACAGTAGTTTCTGCTAATTCTGAAACACCAGATTATAACACGTTTATCATTATGATGTTATTAAACTATGTTGCATGTGGTAACAAGATACTATTTTTTTGTTCTTGTGGAGGAGATGGCAGAGGCCCTGAGGTTACTAATGCAACACCAGACATCAAGCTAGATAGGATTGCAATTACTCAAACGGTATACTTCTTACAGGAATACCTGGAATGAAAATCACAGGTTTATTAGTAAAATATGACTCCTGAGGTCCTGACTAACAGCAAACTCTTCCTTGGCAACACAAAAAGGTCATATCATCACTGTGACGTTCTTACTTCCAGCCAGGGTGCGTGCGTAATTCCAGTGTGTATATTCTCCAATTCCAGCGTTGGTCACAGCGGCCACTTTGAAGCGGTAGTATCTGTACTTAGCCAGGGATTGGAGTGTGACGCTGTGGTTCTCTTCCATGCCGTCTGAAGCATTCACCGACACTGTGACATTGGAGTCCACGCAGTCTGAGGTCAGCTCGTCCTCAGGGGCAGGCTGCGCAGTGGTTAATGTGTTTGGTTCACAAACAGTTGAAAGCAGCTGTGCAATGACGTGGTACTCTTTCAGCAGGCCGGGAATGGAAAGCGGTGGAGCCCACTCAAGTGTCACATTGTTAGGTGTGACCTGAGAGATGGTGAGGGAGCGAGGGGCAGCTGGGGCTGTTTAGGGACACAAAGAGGACTGAATTCATTCTGTATTACTGTACATTAGCAATTAGAAGCCAAAATGCTACACAATACAATAAGACTGACTACCTGATTCAGAGAGAGTGGAAGCAGTACAGTTTAGTCCGTCTCCGGGTCCTGCAGAGTTGACTGCAGCCACGGTGAGTGCGTACTCCTGGTCCGGAGACAGCCCAGTCACTATGTACTCTGGTGTGAGAGCTTGGTGTGTGTAGGACTGTGAGTCTACCTCCACTACAATCTCATACAAAATGATCTGCCCATTAGGGTTGGCTGGAAGTTCCCAAAACAGCTGAATTGAATCCCAGCTCACTCCTGAGCAAGACAGGTTCCCCACAGCGTCAGACACTGCAGACAGAGAGGTGAGACAGTGACATTGTTATACTAGTATTAGCTTTAGTTAGCATTCTTCACTGTCCGCTACGAGAGGAAAGAAGCAAATTCAATTTCAGCATTGCCCAAAAAAGGCTGCCTGAGCACAGGACTATGAATTACTGGAAACTACGAATGTGCAAATGTTCAGTCTGCAGACAAACTTTAGAGATTTGCAATTAGAAATCCTGGTACATAATTTAAATCTGCTTTATCTTAAATTTATTGTATTTTACCAACAATCATCACCACCTATTATTTATCTATTTATTTTTGGTTGCACAGCCAGCAACTCTGCGATGATGACCCGCTGTTCTTGAGGGGAATCACATTCGTCTTGTCTCGTGCTGCTGAGCCTTTTTCACATGACATACAGTGTCAACACACTGCACAATGTGCTTGTGAAGAAAAAGACTCAGCAGCGTCTCCACCGCCCACACAAACAAAACCTCTTTGGAGTAGATCGTAAAATACTCTATATTCTTTTAGTTGGTATTTAGAGCCTGTTCAGCACTTTGGGCAACTATGGTTGTATTAAATGTGCTATATAAATAAATTTGACCTTGCTTGACCTAGGTGTTGATCCACCACAAGCCAATGGCATCAGGAAGGCGTTTTAGATTACCTGTACTAAACAAATAGTAGAACGTTTGGTTTTAGCTCTGAAGCCATAAGAGTTGTTGTTTGTTAAAAAGATGATCAGTTTGCTCTGCGTACAGACTGATAACTGCATTTGACCTTGCGTGCTTTTATGATGTCGGACACTGTTGGCCAGCTATGGACTGGCCACTAACCTTTGTGTCTTTGAACTTATTTTTCTCCTATTTTCTTTTAAGGTCTCACTACACTTCTGTATTTGAGTGAATTTTTGCGTGTTTCTATGTTTGTAAACCTGCTTTCGTTTAATTGCCCCTTATGGGACAAATACGGTATTTCAAATTGAATATACTGTACGAATCAATTTTGAACCACTGCGAGCGGTGACCTAAATCAGTGTTACATTCCTTGTGTGTAGACGGTGTGTACTTTACCTGACTCGTTAGTCGTGAAGGTCACAGGGCTGCTGAACTGATTCCCATGACCCACTCTGGTGTAACTGTAAACACTGATCTCATAGGAGCTATGAGGCCTGAAGCCTGAGAGATACTCTGTGGTCGACGGCCCAGAGGAATTCTACACACACATAAAAAAAAAAACACACATAGGAGATTAAATCATCCAATCCTGATCACTGGAGTGGATAATGTCTTATTGTATCAGCACACATATGTGCACGTGCGTGTACGTATAAGGTTACTGCTGAGTGGTATCTGGAGTGTGAAATTAGAGCTACCTTAAGTGTGACAGTGTGTACTCTTACTGAGTGGGTCTCTGGAGTATGTGTAAGTGTGTGAGTGTTGTTGTTATTGTGGAGTAGCTTTCGGTGTGTGAAATTAACGGTACCCTGTGTGTGACGGTGTGTGTGATGAGGTCTCGGATCCTGAAGCCGTACTGTATCACCACTCCATTGGGCTCCAGAGGAGGCTCCCAGCTCAGCCACACAGAGACGTCTGTGTGGTTATATATAGTCAGGTTACGGGGAGGGGACATGGGGCCTGAAACACAAAGTAAGGGCAGATAGAGAAGAAGATAGACTGAAACAGACAGTAGATACAGTTTCTTAAATAAACACCATCTAATTAGGATCTTGGATACATTTTAAACCTGCTTTCAAACTAACCTCCTTCATCGGTGTGCAGCTGCAGCAGCAGATAAGGCCCTGAGCCTTTACGCGTTGCAGCAGTAATAGTGAGGTTGTAAGCTGTGTATGGAAGTAGGTTGGTGAGGATGAATGAGGTGTTGGGGGTAGTCGTGTTGGATCCCCCTGGGCCAAACAGAGTGAGGGTATACTCTGTTATCTCCCCGTTGGCCTCCAGAGGGCGCTGCCAGACCACTGCGATAGAGGACGACGACAGATTCCTGGTGTACACCAGCATTGGAGCCGAACTAGGAACTGAGGAGAAACGGTTTGACAATAAATACATGATCCATTCTCCATTAAAGCAGCAGTGGGTAGAATTGGAGCAAATATGTCACTATATCCTGACAGTAGTGCATGAGACAGGTAATCTGAAAAAAATAATGTGCCTCTGTGTACTCCGGTGCTCCTATCGGTATCTGCAAGATTTCACAGACTGGAGGAAAACAAGCAGTCAGAGTCAAGCTGGAGTCTGCCGTCCAGCTGCCGTCTATGAGCCAGCTGTCAATCACTCGCGAAGTCCGATCAAACGGTCAAACTAGGCAGCGCTGATCAAATATGAATCAATATTCTGTTACTGTAATGCCTATCTCTCGCCTCAAATGTTTTCAGAAACATCTTGTAGTGTACTGTTCAGCTGGAAAATGAGAACGTTTATGACCCGGCAGTCATGTTGAGATCAGTTGAGCAAATACCAAGCACCGCCCACCAGCCGCAGCACAGCCACTAGGAACGCTTTCTCTCTGAAATGACCTAGATTTTTTAAAGCCTGAAAACAGAGGCATGAGGAGGTGCAGAAGTCTAGTTTTCTCTCAGAACACTTGAATTACAATATGCTGAAAGATTATTATGGAATTTTTGCCCAATGATGCCAAAGATATTCTGCCTACTGCAGGTCTAAGTGATTGTTTGTGTAGATAAACTCACTATCATCATCTGTCCTCAGATACATTGTGCTGGTATGGTTGTAGGCAGCGCCAGCACCAGTCGACGGGGTAACAGTGAACACATAAGGGAAATACTTCTTGAGTCTTGTGTACATGAAGCCACTTTCAGAGCTGTTATGAAAGATGGTCTTGTTGACAGCTGGAGCCCCCTGGTTGGATGCGTCCGGGGGTACGCCGGCCTCCTGTAAGGTGAGCAGGTAGCTAAGACGGCCGTTGGGTTCCATGGGAGGGTCCCAGGCGATGACGATGAATGTGGAGCCGGAGCTCTTAGTAGTCAGGTTGTGGACCGAGTCACTTGGCACTGAAGAGGGAAACAAGAAGAGTGTCACTATTATTAACTACCAGTGACAACACAGAGTCTTTGATGCAAGTTTACTGTACTACGAGGCAGTAAATTAGGGCATCAATCAACCATACACACACTGACACTTGAGGGAAAATGAACAGCGCACCAGTCATCATCATCATTATCATCATCTGTCACAAGCACCATTGGCAGCATTGTTGAAATTAACAAAATCAACAACAGCACTTCAAGTAGAACAATACGGCATGACATTACTTTGACAAAACAGAAACACAGCAAAGTAAAACAGTACTGTAAACAGACACAAACAATATCCTACAAAATTAAGAGACACAGAGAGGCATTTAGGAGGGAAACTAGCACGCTGAAAACCTTGGGAAAGAAAGGGGTTGAGGAGAAAATACTCATCCTGTTCATCGTCTCAGCCCCATCCGAAAATAACGCATGGTACACAGAGAAGGAAATAAGGGGAGATGAACGGGAAAGGGAGATAAAACTTGAGAGATCCATAAGATGAATGAGTGGATGTGAGGGGCCAGGTGTGTGTGGGGGTCTGAGCCCAGCAGGGGGGCATGGCTGTGCAGGAGACACAAGGTGCCCAGTAGATCCGGTGCTTGGCTGAGAGTGGAGCAGCTAGAGCACAGGCAGAGATACAGTCAGTATGAGCAGTAAATCATTTCAGAGACAGAGAATAAAAAATAAATCATAACGTACTAATATGAACTGTATGTGACAAAGTCTGTGGCGGCTGTCTGCACCATTTTTCCCAAAATAACATAAAAACAAGGAGATCAGCTTTATGTAACGCTTCACTTTTTACACTGAGGATTTCAAAAAGACAACTAAATATTACATCCAAATTTTGGTTTCCGAGGCAACAATGCAATTGTACGTAGAATGAGCACAGCAGGAACTTTGTCAAAGCACGTCAGGCTTTGTTTTTTCTCTGTCATCATATCGTAAACGGTTTTGCGCTCTCTCTCTCTCTTTCTCTGCCTGTTTTTTAATCCCTCACAACTTTCGTCGTGCTTAGCGAAAGGAAACACAAACTGGCTGTCTTCAAGGCAGTGTCACAGGCGGACAAAAATAGAGCCAGTTTGCCAGACTGACTGTTATCCCCTTTCACTAACACACTGAAAGTCACATCTTCAATCGCAGAGTTTTTATGTAATTTTTTTTTTTGGGAAGTTGAAGAGTTTTGAAAAAAGTGTGCAGACTCGCCCTCCAGTGAGACTTTGAATCACCGTATGCAATAACTTTCTGGTTGTTATGTGTAGTATTTCATGTTTATGTCTATTCTTTTTTTAACTTATTTATATTGGTGTATGTGTGATTGTGTTTGTGCGTCTGACTGACCGTCCTCTGGTAACAACAGGGTTAGTGGCTCGCTCTGGACCCCTCCGTCCCCCTGCGCTGTGCTAGAGCTCATCCACAGGGTGTAGTTTAAGCCCCCAATCAGCCGAGTTAGAGTGTAAGAGAGGGCTGAATCAGGAGAGGCCGGTGCAGCTAAGTCTGAAATGGGAACCCTCTGTAGAGAAAAAAAGAGTGTTAGGGTTACTTTCACACACTGAAACAGGTGATTACATTAGAGCAAAATGTGTGATTTATATACAGATGGGTGACGGATGAAAGGCAACCCAAACATAAGCATCCTACATACATTCAGCAGACACAAAGCAACAAAACCCCCTCTAAAACTAAATAAAATAATCAATGAATACAAGGTGTTTTTGCTTTTAATAAAGTAAAACAAATCTGCAAATGGTACAAGTGAAAATTAACGTGGTAAGATTTCTTGAAATAAGATGTTATATTTAGGCCTTTCAGGATAAAAAGAGATCTTGAAATTAGCTGGGAAAACTCATGTTGAGCTATATTGCATTAGAATTAGGAAGAACTGGGTGTCATTATAAGCCTATAATGCTCAAAAGTAGTATTTCACTTAACAAGATATTCAAGATGCATTATCTGAAAACAAGTCTCTGAAATGTTACTTGTTAGGTGAGTTTGTCTTACATTAAGTGTTATAAGATATTGTGACTAGTAATTAGACTAACATACAGTACTTAAGGTTTTGCATGTTTGTTGTGCATTCATTTGGAGTCGTGTTTGTGTCCTGACAAATGTAAGTCCAACAGTCACTCTCTTTTAGCTTTGTTTTAGTCTCCACCGACTCCTGACAGAAATATCTCTCTCTTTAGCTGCTAACAGCTTCACTATGTCCACCAGCTAGTCACTAACCTTGCTTTTTGGTACTATGCAGGTAGCGTAAAGTGAGTTAGCGGAAAACAACTACCTGCTGCTGGAACAAGGTTAATGAGATCAGTACGAGGGAACCAAAACAGGAAAGTTGCAGGCCAGAAAACCAAAACTATGAGCTAAAAGATGCTAAAATGTTTTGTACGGGTGACAGGAACTGCAGAAAATTCTCTGTGGGTTCGTCACCAGGAGTGACACCTTTCACATTACATGTAGTCATTTGACCCATTTTTTTTAAAACAAGGCAAAAGTGAGCATGGCTCACATACCCCCGCTCACTGCTTGACCCCTACTAAAGCAGGGCCAAAGGTTTTGCCCTTTTGGAAAGATTTCAAAAATGTTGGGCACCCTGGACTTCTAACCCCCGAAAGGCACAACTAGACCACACCGTCAACCATCATACCAAATGTGAAGTTTCTAAGTTACATAGTTTTCGAGTTCTACTCCGAAAACTAGAGTGTAACACTCGAACGGATGGAAGGACGGACACGCCAAGCGCTATATACACACTATATACTACGTTGTCGCGGTATAATAAAATTGATTAGTGCAGCTGTCTGTATATTCTATATACATGTATATGTGTCTCACCTGCTCAACCACAGTGTTGTTTTCAGAGTAGTAAATAGTGTAGTGTACAATAATGCCATTAGGTTCAGTAGGCGGGTGCCACAGCAAGGTGACGGAGGAGGCGGTCGCATTTGCAAAAGTCACATTCTGGGGAGGGTCAAAGGGTTCTGAGAGCCAGGGAGCAGAGACACAAAAAACACAAATATTCAGGAAGTGGGAGAAACTTCATACAAACGCATTATAAAGAAATGTTTTGTCTGTGAGGATGATAAAGTTATCTGTCAAAATGTTTTTAACAATCATCCAGCACCTGCATCGGTGGTGGTAAAGGTGATGTAGAGCAGCACTCCTCCGTCTCCCATTCTGGTCCAGCTGGAGACAGATGCATTGTAGTTGCTCTCTGAGTCTACATTAATAACCACTGATGTCCCCGTCACATTCTGCCACTGCGCAGTCGTTTCATTCCTGACGAAGAGAGCAACCATTTATGTTGCGATGTGTTCCGTTTTCTTTTTCAACAGAGAGTCAAACAGACAGAGAGAAGTAGATCGAGAAACTCACCAAACTCTCACGATGTAGAAGAGTATCTCTGAATTGGCTTCAAGTGGTGGTTGCCATGACAACTCTACCTCATAATCTGACAACTTTCTGGCGTGGAGGAACTGAGGAGGTGTGTCTGGGGCTGAGATGCAGGAGAAAGACTTTCCAGTAACATAATACAATATATACAACAATAGGGTGTATCAATACAGAGACTGATGAGTGATAAAAATATATTTGCTCTGGGCAAATAAGAACCTCAGACGACCTCCTCAGGAACGTGCCACAGAGAAACAGAATATTGCCCTGAAATGAAAAACTGGTGAGTTGCAATGACTCTGTTATTTGTGCTTCTCAGTCCCGATGGGAGACACGAGGGTCACGTGGCATCAAATACCTGTGATGTAACATCATTAGCATGAGCTGAAACAGAGAGATGTAACTGAGGAGGAAAAGACGAGAGGAAAGTCAGATTTAATCAGATGCCCTTCGAACTCAGTCGTGATGTAATCGCGCAGTGTCCTGGAACTGAAAACAAACCCTCCCCCTTTCCTCTCTCTCCCCCACCCGTCCCTCTCACCATCCTCCAGTGTGGTGATGTTGAGCGGCTCGCTGCTGTAGTTTCCGGACCCGACAAGCGTGTGTGCTTGCACCATGACGGAGTAGTGTGCATACTTCCTCAGATGTGTGATGTGGATGAAGTTGGTTGGGGAGGTGAGGTTCAGGCTGTGACTGGAATTCCACAGCTCCAGGCTGTAGTGGGTGATGACCCCGTTAGGCAGCAGAGGAGGCTGCCAGGTCACGTTCACCTCGCTGGGACTGACCGACTCGTAAGTAACGTCATACGGAGGACTGCCTGGGACTGAAGAGAGAACAAACAAAAGAAGATGCATCTTTACTAAAATCTGAACAGTTGCCATCGTTACTAAACTTTTTCATGTGGATCCGCGAGTGGGTGGCTCCATCAACACACCGTCCTCTCCGGACAGCAGGTATAAAGTGTCTGATGTTTGGTTGCCGTGGCCGTAACGTGTGTACGCCATCACAGACACGTTGTAATAGGAGAATGGCATCAGGTTCATCAGAGTGACTGTGTTAGAGGACGCGTTCATCAACGCTGAGTAGGACTCGTTCTCATACAGGACCTCGTAACGTTTGATCACCCCATTGGCTTGTTCGGGTGTAGACCAGGCCAATGTGGCGGTGGATGGGCTGGTGTCAACCACAGTGAGGTTCACAGGGGGGGAGTCAGGCTCTGAGGAGGGGATGGAGAAGAAAAACCCAGATCAAATTCACAGGTCATCGACTGAAACACAATCAAATCAGACAATCAAATAATCTAGCTGCTCTAGCATCACATTAAATATTGGTAATTCAATAACTACATAGCAAATTTGAATAATAAACTCAAATATTGAATATTTAATATCACTTTGATATTCATTCACTGACACTGAATTGTTGATAGTGTAGGGTACATGTCACACACTGGGCACCCACAACAATTCAACAAGGTGAAACAGCTGCACCTACACAAGATGCTTTGTTACCTTTTCTGTAGTTTGACTTTACAGTTTTTATTTCATTCTTTTTAATCAATGACAGATTTATTTGATCAAATCTCATTTTTGTTACTTCCAACAATCAAATTTGAACAAAATTGTTTTGACCACTTGTGTGCGTTTATGTATTCAGTGTGTGTTCAGCACATACCGTCCTCTAAGGTGAGAACAAAGATGTCATCTTCCTCAGACAGAGAGCTCTCTCCCACAGCTGTAGATGCAGCTACACGTAGCTTATAACCAGTGTACTTGTCCAAATCTAAACATTAGCACAGAGATATTTAGCAACAGACCTGTATTATAATGATTATGACTGCATAGAGCTGTGCAGAAAAGGTGATTACTCTACCTGTTAGCAATATGCTGGCGGTGCTAGTAACCCACTGCAGGCCCTGATCACTGTGCAGTTCGAGGCCATAGACGGTGTAATGTGTGATCCGCCCATTGGGGTTGAGTGGTGGGACCCAGTTCACTAGTATGGAGGTGGAGCTGATGTTTTGATAGGACACCTCGAGCACTGAGCTAGGGACTAAACAACACAGTACAAGACATTATTAGGGATAAATCATTTTTTAGGTTTTGCAGATCATTTGTTTTTTATAGTTAAAGGTACTACAAGGAACTTTTACCTGGTTATTTAATACTTATGCCTGAATATGACCTACATAAGCTAACGAGATCATCAGCAAGAATATTGGCTATTTCTATATACAATAGTTATTCCTAATGCTTGTCATCGGGTCCGATTCCCCGCAAAATCAGACAAAGCAATTTACGGCACGCGGGTTCACCAGAAACTCCTTCAGCTCAGACTCCAGCGGGCCCTCCGGCAGCATCCAGCCAACCACGGACAGACCCAGAGCCGTTTATGACCTGCAGTCGGAGCTCCAGTGGGACAAGGGGATTTTCGTTCCTGGCAGCAGCGGCTCCTCCTCCAGCCAGGAGCAGAGCTTCCCCTCGCTGCTCTGCCGGTCCCCGCTGGGAGCCAACACTGAAACTACGCTACTGGAGGCCCAGGCCATATTTCTGGGCCCTCTGGAGGGGAAGGGAGGCCCGGGAGAACCAGAACCAGTACTGAGCGGGGGAAACTGTCAAACCCTGCTGCAGTAAAATAAGAGGTTTTTAAAGGGACTCTGGTGCTTGGAAACTGCTTTTGTCCAAAGGGACCGCCAAAATTAACACAAAATTAAAGTTCCTTGTAGTAACTTTAGTAATTAATCCATGTGACGTAAATAAAACCCTGAAAACTTCACTTGAAGTAGATCAGCATATTTGATGAATTTGATGTACTTTTGCACATTTTGGGGTTGTACCCACATGGCTGAATGCACTTATTGTAAGTCGCTTTGAATAAAAGCGTCAGCTAAATAAATGTAATGTAATGTACATGTGACCACCCACCCTGCTCCCTGGTCTTCTCAGTGATATCTGTTGCAGGACCCACTCCCACTGTTGTGGAAGCAGTGACGCTGAACGTGTACTCGGTGAAGGGATTCAGATCCAACACCAGGTAAGACAAGTCCTCAGACAAAACGTCCATCACCTCCTCTCTCACTGTTACACCTGCGGCATGCATACAGACACAGACGGATACACAAGACCACACAAAAAGATTTATAAGCACTGGAGCAGATAAAAGTCCTTGTATCAAGGGCTGCTGGAGGTTAAGTGAAGCGGTGTTTATGGTTAGTGCTCTCCCACCTGTCGTACCAGAAGCGGCTGCACCGCGTGTTGAAAAATGTCCCGTAATTGATGCATCATGTGTGGACAAACGGAGCTGGCCTGGGGTCAGGGCCAAGGGGGAGGAATCTGAGGTCATATCCCCAGGATGTGTTTGCTTTGTCAGCCAGGGTGGAAGTGTAGCAGGTGGCACAGAGGTAAGAGAAAGTGCAGAGGTCCCAGAGACAGGAGAGTCAGAAGATTGAATATTTGTGCTGTTAGAGTGTGAAGCAGAAACGTAACTGGTGCTGGGCTTCTCAGTGACCATGGAGTTTGCAGTTGGTTGAGCATTGGTGTTAGTGATGTGGTCAGTGCTTCTTTGTCCAGAGTGTGTGAGGCTGGAAGCAGTCGCACCAGTGGGCAGTGTGCGATCAGAAATAGTGGCCGTGAATGTCGGCGGTGATGTGATCACACTGAGCTCAGCAGCTCGCTTACGTCGCCCTGGATTGTTGTTGACGTCAGGGGGAAGCGTCACATCTTCGTTCGAACCAGTTGTATTCTGAAGGAAGAAAAATTACATTTTATAGTCTGACTGTAGTTTTTGATTTCTTCTGGTTGGGTGCAGTGTAAAGCAGTGATTCTCAATCATTTTGGCTTTATAATAATAATGACTAATGACTATAAAAATTTGTCAATTTACAGAAGAGCATGCAGAGGAAGTGGACACAGCACCAGTGTAGTACAATCTATTGCAATCAAAGATTCCAGTGGGTCAAAAATACTACCTTTTCTAAAGCTTATAAACTTTATATAAACTGTTGATTAGAAAATAGTACTGTTGAACAATGTTATTTTATGAGGTTGTAATGGTGTTTTTATTTTGAATTACATCATATTCAAAGGCATCTTTAAAATGACCAAAGTGTGTAATCAATGCTTCTGTAAAATGGATTTGTAGCTTCACACAGGTTTTCTTAGAGAGCAGTTCTAATGGGTTGTACAAGTGTTTGTATTTTTACACTGTAAAAAAACAACAAAAAACTTGTATATGTACAGTAAGTGTATGCAAAGATTAAAGGCCTTTACACACCAGGGGAACTTTTTCGTGCAATTAATTTGCACGTCAACATATTTTTTCGAACTGTTGTTTATGTCATGAGTACTTTCACACAAAACGTGAATATTACATGGCAAAAAAGCAACATAACTTTTGAAAAAGTGTTGCAACTGTCGCAAATTTGCATTGCTGCCGGTATGAATAGTTTTGATACGTAATATTCGCAGGCGTGTTGTTTATTCGTCACGCTCCCGGTGTGTAAAGGCCTTAACAGTTATATTTCCTCCAACCATTTCAACTGAACAGGCTTGCGCTTTAACACTGAATTTTCAACAGTACTGAGCTGTGATGGGATATATTTATTGTGTCTATACTGTACAAAGCTGTAACATCTGGCCTACCATTTCTGCAGAGAGGGTGATGTCCTGCAGCAGAATGTCGTCAACCAGAACCTGCAGTTTGTACTGGGTGATGGGGCCGTTGGGCTGGGCAGGGATTCTCCAACTCACAAGGATTGAAACTGAATCCTCAGCTTCTGCCATTAAGTCCTGCACTGCACTGGGTGCTACTCACACAGACACACAAATAGAGCCAGAGAGAGTTAGACACAGAAGAACACAAAACACACCTCTACCTCCACCTTCTCCTGACAAAAAGATTCTAAAAACTAGGGCTGTCAATCGATTCAAATATTTAATTTAATCCCAAATTAATTAATCGCAAATTAATCACACATTTTGTATCTGTTCAAAATGTACCTTAAAGGGAGATTTGTAAAGTATTTTATTCTCTTATCAACATGGGAGTGGGAAAATATGCTTGCTTTATGCAAATGTATGTATATGTTTATTATTGTAAATCAATCAACAACACAAAACAATGACAAATATTGTCCAGAAACCCTCACAGGTACTGCATTTAGCATAAAAAAAATGCTCAAATCTTAACATGGCAAACTCAAGCCCAACAGGCAACAACAGCTGTCAGTGTGTCAGTGTGCTGACTTGACTATGACTTGCCCAAAACTGCATGTGATTATCATAAAGTGGGCATGTCTGTAAAGGGGAGACCCATTCACATATCTTGAGTTCAGAGGTAAAGGGACCCCTTTGAAAATGGCCATGCCAGTTTTTCCTCGCCAAAATGTAGTGTAAGTCTGGAGCTTTATTTAACCTCCTTCGCAACAAGCTAGTATGGCAGTAATATAGAGTAGTTTGTACCAATGGATTCCTTATGCTTTTCTAGTTTCATATGATACCAGTATCTTCCCTCTAGCTTTAAAACTGAGCCCACTAAAGAGGTGTTAGTACATCAGTTTATGAGTGGTCTCACCTTCAGCTGGTGTAATTACATCCTCCTGCGCTGGCGGACCCACTTCTCCAGCAGCTTTGGCTCGGACGGCCACCGTGTACCCCGTGTAGGGGTTCAAACCAGTCAGAGCAAACCGTGTGTCTGCTGTGTTGTTCTCATACATATATCCTGAGACGAAGAAGAAATAAGATATTTTAGAGATTGAATCTGTCTATGCATGCGTGCAAGTTAGGTCAAGAATTAATATTTAATAACCTGCGGGTCCATAAAGGTAGAGTACGTAGGTGAATTTTCCTGTAATAATGTTGGGAGAGCTCCAGGACACGGAGATTGATCTAGACGTCATATTCGATACAAAGAATTTTTGTGGTGGATCTTCTGGGGCTGCCATACAAACACAGAAATAATCATTTTCATAAATGCAGTAAATACTGTATATGCTAATAACAGTGTAATTCACAAATAAAAACAAAAGCTACGGCCTGGTTTGCTTTTTAAGCTAGACGGAAGACCCCCAAAATTGCTTTAGTTTTCGAGTTACCCCTACCAGAAGTAAAACAAAGCACAACAATGTTTTTCATATTCTCTTAGGTCTGAAATGAAATGGATTTTTGTATAAAAATATTTTACTGCAAAAGTGATTAAATTGACAGATATTGTGACACACCCCATAAATAAAATAAGTGCAAAATAAAGCCAAGCCGAATGGGAGATGGTACACCAAAACTAATTTAATTTTTTTTACTTTTAGGCAGCTTTGGCTGTGATTGTCCCAGAAACACCACTCAGGGTTTGCTGGAATGGTGCTGAATCCAGCAACATATGATATGTAACTATAGCAGGTATGGTCAGTGGTCTACATTAAGAAATGTATGATGTGTTCCAAGCATGAATTGGGGGTAGACGGCATGTCTGCAGTCAATCGGGGCGCCCGCAGTGAAATATTTTTTATACAAGAGTCCATTTCATATGTAGGAGACCTGAGAGAATATAAAAAAAATATATTGTGCTTTGTTCTACCTCCGGTAGGGGTATCTATAGATTTTGGGTGTCTTCCCACTAACCTATCTCTTTCCACACCTGAGTCTGGCATGCGGGCCATAGTGGAGGCTATCTGTCCCTCTCCATCAGAGGTGAAGGCAGACACTTCGAATAGATAGGCGGTGTAAGGTCGTAGCTGATCAACTCCAACTGATATGGGCACACTCCAGGAGGCTGCAGGGGGCACGGCGGAGAGGGTGATGGTTGAAGACGATGCTGTTATCTCCAAGGGACTGATAGTTGCTCGGGACAGGATATCGGCAGCATCCTACACATACAAAAGGACATACACAGAGGGAACAGTATGAGAAAAAAAGGTCATTTCTAACTTTATGTTGTACACAAGGTCGGGCTTGTGCCTTGGTAGCATCTATAACCCTGACCGAAATAGAACATTTCACAACAACAGTTCAGTTAAAAAGACAGAGGGTGACGGTATAATGCAGTACGTTGCAGTGAGGCAGCGCTCCGGTCATGATGTCCTCTGCGTTGACCTCCAGCATGCGGACCGTCTGTCCAGTACGAGCGTGTTTAGCCTTGACGGCAAACTTTGTGATGAGGCCGTTGATGCGGTGCGGCAGGTACCAGGTAACCATGACGAAGGTGTGGTTCTGAGCAAACGCTGTCAAGTTGGTCACCAGGCCAGGGGCTGCAGGAAATCCACACGCAAATTAAAGTACACACACATAGACATACAATACTGTATATACATAATTACTGCTTTAGATTTTGAGATCATTATGAAAGTGGGTGTGCATGTGCATGAACACCCACGGGACTCAGCGGTCTTTTTGTATACAGATTTGCTGAAGGCTCCCACTCCACCTGGAGATATGGCTGCTACCTAAAGGGACAGAGAGAGAGAGCTGGTAGGTATTTCTTAATAATGATTAATTCATGATCCTGTCAATAGATAGTCATCAGATCCCGATTAGGTGCTCATCTCAGGCAATGATCTCAGGTGACGGTGACTCAGCGAGCCCAGTAACACGTGAACAACAACGACAGTTAACAGTATGTAAACAGACCTTTAGACTCTGAATTCCTGCCTACATATTTGATCTCCTCAAAGATTATAACAGTAATAAATCAAAATGAATGAAAAATAAATGAATAATGACGTGAAGATGAAATGCCAATTTAAGTCTGATTATCAGGCTAATGGGGAATTCATCTGAATGGACAATAATGAATGTAACTTCCAAAACTTTATCTTGAAACATCCATCTTCAGCTTTAATTCACTATATAATTATACAGGAGCACTATGAAACAGTGCATATTTACAAAAACATCAGTGTTTTTAGATTGGTAACAGGGCATTTCATTTTTTATAATTGTTTTTTAAAAATGTTTCTTCATCCAAATACTTGTAGAAAATCAACCAACAGAGGAGTATGCCCACAGAGCGAGTACAACACCCACATAGTACAGTCTAATGCAAAATGACAACATCAAAATCTACAGTCTAAAATCCCCATCGAGTTGAATCAATGCCTCTGTGAATTGGACATTTCAATGTGCACATACTGTAAGTAATAGCCTTTGGAGGACCACTGTGATGAATAAGAGTGTTCATGATATTGTCTCTACTGTATGAAAATAACCAAAACAGTGTTTTAAGTTTTTTTTGCCTACAACAATTGCACTGTAAAAAACTGTCAATTAGGGCTGGGCGACATGACCAAAATCTTCTATTCTGATATAGATAATTTCATATCTCGATAACGATATATATCACTAAATAGCATGTTTTCTGGTAATTCAATAAATAAATAGTCTATATGAAATAACCACATGGTAAAGCCTATTTTTGTATACTCCCCTGTAAATGAATGATAATTAATTAAGTGCAAAATTAACATAACAGATTCAAGTGAAATTATATAGAAAAAAACATTTGTAAATTATTTTCAGCTATACATGCTTTGTTTACATGCATGCACACAAATACCGAGTAATCAGATTAAGACAATAATTTGATTTAACTGAGTTTGATCAGATTTTCTAAGAAATTTGAGTTAGTATGTGGTTGCTATTATCAATTTAGACAACGTAATTGTATATGTCACTGATGACGCGCCGTGCTAGGTAGCAGCCTGTTGCAGCAGCTCCCGGTGTGTGTTTCGATTTTTCGTCTTTTTGTCACTTTCTTTTATTTTTCGGGTGTGTTTTTTCAACTATTTGTTTCAGTGGCTGAGCGGCAATGGCTACTTTTTGTTTTGCAACTTTTCTTGTGGTTTTACTATTAAAGAATTTCACAATTTTGGATCAATAAAGTACATCTATCTATCTATCTATCTATCTATCTATCTATCTATCTATCTATCTATCTATCTATCTCATATGTCAATATATGTTTTAATCACGTTCTATTCCACTGAAAGTCGATAAATGATCATAATGAATTATCGCCCAGCCCTGCTGTCAATACTTAAAAAATAGACAAAAAGGTGCTTTACGATAGCAGTTTGTTGCAGCGTACAGTATCTGATTTTCACCACTCAGGTAAAATTAATAACATCAATATAACATGCCTAGTCTGTCAGTTCAGCTTTGTGCATGGCTTAGTGGGCCAACACACTCACAGGTGAGATGTTGTAATACGATACATGATACACACACATACACACTCATAAGCACACACATGCACACACAAATACGGTATGTGCAGGTATAATCACGATGTGTGCCAGTCTCTCTGAGTCCATTTGTATGAAGGTCATTGTGGGTTAATGAATTCTGAAAACTAATAAGCACGATCACATTCAAGCTCTGTGACAACAGACAGTGGAAAGAGCCACGGCTGATCCATAGATCTGTTTACCTGATTAATAATGCAATCAGGATCAATTACCAGTATTCAGCCAGATCAAGAGAATGGTCTGGTCCAGTGGGATCTGTCCACATGATAATACACGGGGACAGTTTCCAGGAATATGTTTGTTACACTAAGATTGATGGTAAAATATCAATATTTAGCTAAATATTTTACTCCCATACCCAACAGTAATATCCTTGTGATTTGGTCCTTTATATTTAGGAGGGATTTTATACTATTGTTTTGATGTTTGATGTATGTTTATTCCACTTGTTTTGTGTCTCAGTGTGTTTATGTGATGTGAGTAAATTCCTATCAGCTACCCTGTAATGGCAATAAAGTTTTGAATCTTGAATTGTGTATCCTACCTGAATGAGGTATGTAGAGCCTGAGGTGAAGTCAGTGATCAGGGTCTCTGGTGTGTCCATCAACATGGTCACCTGTGTGAAGTTGGGGTCGGGGTAGGGACACACCTCCTTGTACCTACAGAGAGAAATCAATTTTCAAGATCATCATCTCCCAGCTCATATTATACATCTATGTACAGTATGGGGCTGGATGAAGGACTCAACGGTCTATAGATTCAGGTGTACAACTGCCAGTGGTGGAAAGTAACTAAGAACATTTACTCAACAACTGTATTCAAGCACAGTTTTAAAAGGTACTTTGAGTATTTCCATTTCATCCTACCTCTAGTCCATTATATTTTAGAGAGAAATATTGTAATTTTTGCAGTTTTGTTTTCATACAAAACTTGGATTTAGCTCTTTAAATCTAATGCTTTGTCCAGTGAAAGAAATGTCGCATCCATCCATTTTAAACTAGAATTGATGATAATCTTTTCATAAAAACAATTAAAAAAAATATGCCAGTGCTGTCCATCTGTTTTCAATACAAATCAACTTGTTTCAATAAACTCCTTTAAAGAAGTTGATTTAAATCAAACACAGGTTGAAATATTCTTATTGTACGGTACAAAATAAGTTTGTGTATCACACTATGCTGCTCACACATTAATGCATCAGTGATAATAATCCTATGACACAATGAAAGGGGCCATTTGGCATAGCAATTACTTTTGGTACTTTAAGTATATTTTGCTGATAATACTACTACTAATACAATATTGAATACAAGACTTTAACTTGTAATAAAATATTTTTAAATTGTAGTATTACTACTTTTACTCAAGTAAAGGATTTGAATACTTTTTCCACCCCTGAAAATTGTACATCAATGGAGTCATTCCCATGCATGTAATGAATACAAGTCTCAGTTGTGCAATACACATAGATGCCTACTTTACATAGAAACCAAGAGCATATACTGTAGTTTATAAAATGTTACACAAAATTTATATTTCACAACACACTATAATATATATATACATTTATCTTTGCGTTATTTCTTTCCTATATTTACTGCCATTGATTTGTATATTTTGTAATTGTATATTTGATATTCTCATGATGACTCAGCACCTGATTGGCGGTTGCCAATTTGATATTCTCATGATGACTCAGCACCTGATTGGCTGGTTGCCAATTTAAGAATTTCAGTGGACCCATGCCAGTATACCAACATAAATGTTGAACCACAGTTTTCCAAGTAGACAACAGAAGAATTACCTGATGATGTATCCCTCAATATTGGAATTGATTGGATCGGATAGAGGCATGTCCCAGTTGAGAAGAATACCATTAGAGCCCACGGGCTCTCCTTCTAGGTCGAAAGGTGTACCAGGATCTGGAGGAGAAGAAGAAGAAGGGAAGTGTGTGAAGGAGAGGAAAGAAGACTGTCTCTTTCCACATCTCATCTTTTCACTCTATGTTTTCAACACCATCAATACAGCAAACATCCAATACTGGATGTTTTGGTAAATAACAACTTCTATATATCAGAACTCAACAGAAGAAAGTACCAGAGTCATTTAAAGAATAGTGTTATTGTCTGTGGGCGAGTGATCCTCGAGTGTGCGTGTGTGTGTGTGTGTGTGAGTGTGTTTTAGGCCAAACTCTGATGAATAAGGCCTCACACAGCAGTGGCATTTCACTGACATTCACTGCAGACCCATTCATCCTGCGATTCAAAAGCCCGGGCTTAAGTTACCTAAGAGGAATTAAACAGGGAAGGGAGTATACCCCCCTATCCCTTCTACACACACACACACACACACACGCACACACACACACATACACACTAACACACATCACTCCCTCAGTGTGTGTGTGTGTGTGTGTGTGTGTGTGTGTGCGTGTGTGCGCGCCTGTGCTATACAGGGACTGAATTAAACAGCAGAGGGCAGACGAGAACTTCATGACACTTTAACACCCCAAAACAAAACCCATCTAAACAACAACAAACAGTGTGTGTGTGTGTATGTGTTTGTGTGCACGTCTCACCACTCTCATTAGTATTGATCATGCGGCTGACTCCAGGGCTGATGTTGGAGGAGGAGGCTGCTGTGACCGTTACACTGTATTGTGTCTCTGGACTGACATTCACCACATCAGCCTGTGAAAACAGAGAAACACAGACACCTGGTCACAACATTCACACACAAGACCAACTAGCTCGTCACTAATATACTGTAGATCAGTGGTTCCACTACAGCTGAAGTATCTCTTCATCAACACCACTGTCATGTTCCAAATGTGTTTTGTTTAATTGATTTTAAACTGGATGTTACTTAACACTGTTAATTATAAAAAAAGGAGTGTATATTGCTATATAAAATATAAGTAAATGGGAAAAATTGCCCTTCACACTTTCCTAAAGGCCAAGGTAACGTCTTCCCATTGCTTGTTTTGTCAATTATTTGTTATTTCTGGTTTTGGCAACAGTCCAAACCTCAGATATTCTGTTTATCATCACATAAGACAGAAAAAAAGCATAAAATCTTCATGTTGCAAACTTGAAACTAGATAATTTTAGGTAATTCTACATTTCAATGCTTGAAAAAAAAATTGCCGATTAATTTTCTGTGAATCAGGTAATTCTTTCATAACTATTGAAGTATTTATTTTACTCCTAAACAGAAATATATGTTTTTTTGTTTTTTTTAACCTATTCATAATTTCTATATTTTTTCAAATTGGCTACTCTACCATTTTCCTAGTAGGGGTGGGAATCACCAGAGGCCCCACGATAAGATATTATCACCGTCACGATACGATCTTGTTGTGATTTTTAAACACGTTGCGATATGATATGTTGTGTAGATATATTGTGATTTATTACCTTTTTTCAACTGCAAATTATGCAGTTTGTCAACGTCTGTTTTATCTAATAAGATACAGTTTTTACTCTGCTCATCTCAGAGTTTTCATTCACATATCTTGAGGTCAGATTTAGCGTAACTTTGGAGCGTTATTTAGCGTTCTTCCCAACAAACTAACATGACATAGCTCTCTAGTTTTTAAGACTGAGCCAACATTGCCACCCCTATTTCCTAGTACCCGACAACTACAACTGCAGAAGTATTCATGTACACATACCCCTGGTTGGCAATCACTACCATAGAGCATTTTAGTAAAATACAGTAAACAAATCTCCCAAAATGAAATCAAGAAAATATCTAAATTACTTTGCAAAAATCTGCAGTAACCCTAAAGGCACTCAGCAATCTGTTATTTTATCATGCAGCCTACTAAAGAATCACCACAGCTCTATTTGAAGAGGAACCGTACATCTTCAGCCATCTGTATCCATATGAAGGTGGATGGTTGTGAATAGATGACAGCTTGTGGTTGCACTTGTTTGTATCTTTATATGTCTGCGTGACAGAAGAATGGTGTTGCCGGTCTTTTTGCTTAATGTGTGTTGCAGCCAACATTTGCACCAGTGACATCAGCATGTTTGAATGGCAATGAGTCACACTAATACTGTAGACTACCTTATTTTACCTCCCAGTAATATGACCAAGCATTTTGCGAGCACAGTCTGGTGTTAGGTGTTAATATACTCAGATATACAGAACTTTAATATTCATGCAGAGCAATGCCAGATATTGAGTGTTGAATTCTTACCTGTGAGTGTACCTGTCCCAAGCAGAGTGTGAGCAGCAGGATGAGTGAGAAGGCGGCCATGCCGGGTGGCAGAGTTAGCTTTAGTTTAGACACAGCAGGTTAGGGGCCTCGCCACTAAAGCTGCATCCAGTGTTAGTGCACAATTGTTAGCAGTGGTCCTTAGCAATGGTCTACAGGTAATCCACTGAGCTGAACAGGAATAACTCCAGGTCTAGGAGCTGGTTAGTGGCATGAGTAAAGGTCACGGGGTCAGCTGTCCAGGTATTGGATATTAACGGCGTTTGATCTTGAGGTATTCCAAAATGTTTGAGGCTAACCAGGGCGAGCAGTGGGTCCTCTCATTAGCACAAGGCTAACGTTCTCCCTCTGGTCTCTCTCTCTCTCTCTCTCTCTCTCTAAGGAGAGCTGATTAAGCAAATGAATGATTCAGGGTTGAGCTCATGACGCAAACTTAATAAATAATGAGATCTATTACTCAACTCTGTGCTCTGAGTGCTCTGTATGTGTGGGGTGTAAGGTTACATTTTGGGGGGGTATCTGACACCTGGCAGCCGGGATGAGTCCGCCGCATGGGGCGGGATTTGGTTAAATGGGAGAAGCGATAATGCCCAAGTCTAGAGCTCTACAATGCCAGGCCTCCCTGCTTTTTTAACTGTTCTTCATAACACTGCATTGATACATAAAAGTCTGACCTGGCCCAGTTGTTCCGGCCTCTCCAAGATCCACCCGGGCGCCTCGGCCCTCAGGGACCAACCAATGATATCTTTCAAGAGCATTGTTGCCACTTCTTTTTCTGGCTAGTGTGATTGTAGTTCACTGGCTTGTCCTTTGCTATATCAGTTTTTTTTTTTTTTAATGTCAATCACTTGTAATGCACTATTTGTTTTCACTTTGCCCACTTGTATTGCACTTTAACTTAAAAAGTAATAAATAAAAAAATAAAAAAATAACACTGCATTGATGGTATTTAGGTGAACTGTACTGCCCCTCCAATCGTCTAGAATGAGTTTATTAGGTGTAAAGTTAGAGATGCTCTTGTTATTGCGTCTAAGCAGTGTGTGTTTCATTGATTATGTGTCTGTACCTGAATGTATCCGTCACGTGCAGGGTGCACTGTGACTTCTCCCTCATTTGGTAGCAGGTTGACTTGGTAATGATCCACACATCCCGCCGCCTGCTCCCAACGTAACGAGAATGCACGTGCAGACACATTCACAACCCGCACTCCTCGCACACGGGCTGGCACTCATGAAGGACATGAAAGGGAGAAATGGAGTCAGAGAGGTGGAGGACATTGCAGTAATTCAATGAAAAGGCGACAGGTGATAACAATGGTGGTGTTTTAGCCCTTGTGACATCATCTACCTGTGGTTACAGTCAGAGAGGCAGCGCTCCCCGCTGTCACTCCTCTCACTCTCTCGGCGCTCACGTTGTAGCTGCAGCCGTCCACCAGCCCTGTAACCACGGCAACCCGCTCCTCCTTGGGCACAGTGAGTGTGTTTGTGACTGAGGTGTTGGCCACAGTGACTCTGTGAATGTCAAACTCTCCAAACGCACTGTCCCAGCTCACAGAGACAGAAGAAGAGTTCATGTGGCCTAGATGAAGGGCGCATAATCCTGCTGGGCCTGAAAAAAAAACAGTTTTAGTTTAGTTTTCATCTCTTAGGCCACTATTTAATTATTCATTTTTGTGTGTTACGAGGGCATTATGCTCTAAGTAAGGGCAATGAGAGACCCGGATTCTTTCACAACAATGACCGGCTCGCTGTACATTATCCCGCTTATTACACAGCTACTTACTTAAGAAATCAATATTTTGACACAAAAACGGTCCACCAGAGCTGTGCCCATAGCAACAGTCTGTTATACATAGCAACGGTCTGTTATAGAGAAATTATAGACCACAGAACGCCGCAATTGACCAATCAGAATCGAGTATTAAACACAGCCGTGTAATCACTGAGGAATAATCAACAGCTTTTTCTATCGTGACAGGCTTTTCTGAAATACTGTACAGAATTTAGGCCCGTCTGTTTCTGTACAGGTATGTGTGTGTGTGTGTCTGTATGTATGAGTGTCTCTTACGTGTGCTGAACTCTCTGTGGACCGCCTGACTGGTGTCTGAGCCCAGCACACTCTGGATGCTGACACTGTAGTCTGACCCCGGGATCAAATCCCTGATCTCATAACGTGTGCCCCGGACAAGCACCTCACTCCATGATTTCCTGTCTGAAGATCGCAGGCCAAAAGCAAGCTGGGAAAAACAAAAAGAAACCTTCAGAGTACTTTTCGAGGCTTTACAAAACCCAATTCAAGTTCCAATTACTGGCCACAGTCAATTACATGACACTTTTTTGCTTTACCAATCCTCTATATCTACTAATGTCTCATTTATTTCTGTTAATGTGGGTTTGTATTGTGCGTGCCTGTAATGTGCTTGGTCATTCTTCTTGGTCGTGGCTCTACGGAGGTCATGCATCTTTAAAAGGGTTGGTAACCAAATCTGTGGTGTGCCGACAACGGTTGCTAAGTAACCAACAGGTGACTGCAGAACCTGACGCAAGTGTCCTGCTTCGAGTACTGTGCGTGTTTTTTATGATATCATCTTCCAGCCTAGTTTTTTCTCCAGTGTTTCTCTTTTGTTTCCCAGCCTTATTGTCTCCTGTGTGTTTTCCTTGTCTGTCTTCTCTATTGGCAGGTGGGCGTGGTCTCTCCTCTCCTCCTCCGGGGCGGTTGCTGATTCCAATCAGCCTATCAATCTACAACTCTGCAGTATATCTACCCCGGTTTTCCTTCAAGACGTCGCCAGATCGTTCCGTCACCCTCAGTGGTAGTCAAACGTATTCGGGCCTACTTACCTCGTGTACCTCTTGCTTTGACTTTTTGATCCTGTGTAACGCTGCTCTCTTCTGTTCAGGTCTACCTGCCTGCCAGCAGCCTCCGCTCCATCTCCCTGCTACTTACCTGCCTGCTCACTCTCCGACGCCATTCCCCTTCCCCTGATCACAATAAAATTCACCTTACCCTGGAGCTCCTTCCACGTGCCCCCATTTGCCCCCTCCTCCTCTCAAAGACACAAGCCGTGTCAAGCCGGACACCCCAAACCCCAGCCCCTTTAAAGGAACATTATTTTCTATAATAAATTCCTTTTTTCCTTACCTTCTGTCTGTGTGCTGCATTTCAGTCCACGTGTTGACCCAGTTATAACAGTGTGTAAGACAAACAAGGACGCACATCTGTCTGGACGTTACTATTGGGGTGCCAACATATCATTTCTGTCTCTCATTCTGTGATTACTTAGAACTGAACAGATGCAGTAGGTTTCATGTCTTACCTTGTAGCCCTCCACCTGTCCTGGTGGTGGTCTCCAGGTGACGAACACAGACGTCACTACCTGCTCTGAAAGAGCCACTTCCTGTGGCACCTCTGGGACTGGAGACAAGACTCCCATTAATATGTGACACCATGCACTCACTCATAAGCATCTGTCACTCTGGGTCACTATGTCACTCATATGGATACAGGTAGGAGGTGAACTTTTTGCATACTTTATGGGTTCACTTTGAACCAGCAGGGGGAGATACTTATACAATAACATGAATATATTCTTTAGTACATTTTACATGTGTAAAATTAAAGGATAATCAGCATTATTATTGTAAAAAGACACATAACTTCTCTTTTCTGTCATAAATACTGCAGTTATACTGTAAATTTCTAGAAATATTTGTATTTTATATTTACTTATTTGCACTGTGGTTATATACTGTATGTCTTAATGCAAATATTTGTACATATTTCTCATATTCTTATTTATTTATATTATTTATTTATATTTCTCTACATATATTGTGTTATATATTGTAGCATTATGTACATGATTTAAATGTTACATACTCCTTTATTTCTATTTTCTTACATTTGTTTATGTTTATATAAGAGCAATTGTAACGCCCCAATTTCCCCCCGGGGATCAATAAAGTATTTCTGTTTCTGATTTTAGCTGCTCCCTCTAAGCTTCACAGCTTGTGCTCTGATTTCTATTTTGACAATGATTTATTTCAAACGACCATCCTACTTTTACACATTATTGTAATAAACTCTTATCAGTTAAGTGAACTAAGGCTGAAAGCAAGTACAGATAAAAAAAAATAATTTCCTTCCTTGTCTCGCATGGTTAACATGGGAACCTGCACTCATCTATATTTTCTTTATAATCTTACTTTCTTAATCTAATATGTATTTTAAGTTGTATTTGCATATTTCTGCTCTCTGGTAATTCGTCTCCTGCTACATTCATTTTGTAATCCAAATCATTTTATCTCCTTCTCTCCCTCCCACACACATGCAAAGGTGGGCACACACAGAACCAATATTTGGTGCTGGGTTCTGTCTTAAACTCTTAAAAACTTACTAGTATGGAGGATCATAGTAGCAGGTTGACTCCTTCTTTCCCCGCGTGTGCTAATCACTTCAATTGTGTATTGGCTTCCATAAGCGAGGCCTTCAAAGCTGTAAGATCTGTGGACACACACAGCTCTAGCAGTCAGTGTATCTAAGGACAAGCTTTGAGTAATCCATGTGGCACTCAGTCGTTGTTGTTATAAAAAGAAAGTTTTGATCTGGTAATTATAATTCCAGTCTCAGAAAACTGTAATCATTTGTGTACTGGCTGACAAGAGTGAGACTGACCTGGTCTCCTGATGAGAAATGATCAGCTCTTGGCTGGATGTTCTGTTTTTGATTGACAGGATGAGTCCGCTCGCAACTCCCCTGACCGTACTCCAGCGAATGCATATGGATGATGTGGTTTTATTGACAAGAGACACTTCCACTGGGCTGGGAGCTGGCATATAAAAAAACATTACACATAGTTAGTTAGAATAGAGAGATTGAGCGAGAAGTGTGTGTATATGTGTGTGTGTGTGTGTGTGTGTGTTACCTGCAGTGATGTTGATGGTGACAGGGGAACTGTCTGTGAAGGACTCCTTCTCTGTTCGTACTGCAAAGTGGTAGAGTTTGCCTGGAGTCAGACTAGAAAACGTTGCACTCTGATTGAACACCTTCTGCACCTGTAGCATACAAATGATATAACCAAAGAGCCTTATCATAATTCTTGAGGCCCTGACACACCAAGCCGACGGTCGGATAATTTGTGGCCATCGGTGAACGTCCTTCAGCCTAGTTTTTGCGGTGTGTCCCGCACCGTCGGCTCTAGTTTGCCCGTGATAGTTTCTTTTGGCAGATTCAGCATGTTGAATGACCGTCTGTGGGAGAAATCACTCTAATTGGCTGTTCAGCTGCAGCAATTCGGTGCACTAGAACAGAAACAGAAGTGAGGAAAGCGAGCAAACAAGTAAAGTCAAGAGGGCAAACACAAGGCTGCTTTCATTTTTCATCTTCATCTCGTCTGATCATTCCAATGCATGGATGTTTTCACAACGACTTGACCATCTGCAATGAAGCTAAGTGGTGAGTGAGAGTGGTGTGAAAATGGCAAACAACGCTTTGTTTCATGTACATATCATAACAACAGCTTGTATATCCGCAGTACTCGGTCTTCTGGTTTACCCTTTTGAATGACAAATACAGACTACCACCACCTGCTGATGTGGAGTTATTTCCTCTCACGCAGGCGCAGAACGTACGTGGTAGTTGGCAGTCGGCTTTAGTCTTTGCGGTGTGTTTGTGTGCAACTTTTTGGCCAAGACAAAGGCGACGTGAGGCAACTCAACTGGTGGCCTTCATCGCTGCTAGTTCTTTGATGTCGGGTTGTCTGGGCCTTTACTGTGACAGCATTAGTTAGAGGGGAGGTTAAAATTACTCCAGAAGATCTCTGTTTCGTTCTCTTTGGCGGCACCTATGGCGATAAGCGGTAATTGCAGGTACGTTTTTGGATCTCACTTCCCAGAGATCCAAACAGCTTGGCCTTTTCCGGAAATGTCACCACAGACACCCAGTTCATAATACTGAAAATGTAAAGGCTTTCATCAGTGTGAAAAAGGCTCTCAATCACCATTGTGTTACCTCATTCGGCGAATGATAGTGACTTGACATTTATTTAAATGAAAATCTTCGAGATTACTACTTCAATGTTTGATACATAAAATCATGCCAACTGCTGGTCACCATGAATCTCAAGGAGATTTGTTTTTTGTGCTTACCATGTGTGAATGGTTGCAGTTGAGGCAGATGACCTCGTAGCTGTGAGCTTGTCCTTGTGCTGGATCCCAAAGCAGCTCTATGGATGAATCTGTCACCACACCTTCCCTCACTCTGTTAGGAGGAGCCAGACCTAAAATCACAAACCATATCCCACAAACCTCACTGTAATTATTCCGCTAACATGCTGAGAATACTAATTAACTTGTAACTGGCTGGGGATGCTTTAAAAACTTGGGGATTATGTGATGGTACCTAATTTATACTTAAAAAAAGAGCTGAATCATTGCAGTAATAATGAAATGAATGTGTTTTACCAAAAAATGCAGACATCACACTCATTAACAGTTCTAATAAATTATAATAAAACAGGATAAAAGACACCACATACTGTACATGTCTGTATCATTTTGTCTTAAATACAGATGTAAAGATGATATTAATCCTGCTCTTCAGGCCACCTTGTTTCGATTTTGAATTTTCGGAGCAAAGTCAGAAAAAAAAAGCTCAGCCACATCAATGCTACGCCTCGATTTTGGGTTTGCCACAAAGGGATCTGTCTGATTTAAGAAGCACACTGGCTCATAACAAGATACCATATCTATCATACAATATTTAACATCTGTCTTCTCTTCTGAGGCCTGACCTAAATGGTGTTGATTTTGGTAATCAATCTGTAATAGATGGAAGATGTGAACAATTACTTTTAATTGATGCCAAATGAGAGTAGCTACAGCAGTGCAATCGTGAAGAGGAAAAGTGATGAGCCCTTCGCCAGATTACAATACAATAAAGAAGGACCGACTATTAAAATGGATATCAGCCCAAATGTTTATGCTGACACCTTCATGCTAGAAGCATTTTGAATGTGTCTGCTGCCACTGGCAATATGACTAGTACGTGCTTTAGTATGTACTAGTATTAGCAGAGTTAACTCACTTGTTCTAACGGGACGGGTGTAGTAAGGTGGTCCCATCTGCGTTCGGCTTGTGCTGTACACAACGAGCTGGTGCTCTGATCCTGGACTGAGGTTGCTCAGGGTTATGATATGAACACCAGGAGGGAGGGAGTACCAGTCGCATGTGCTCCCACACAATCCCTCACACACACTGTCACACACTTCTGGACATACACACACTTTCACCCCGTCAATCAGACCCAGCTGTGGACGCTGGATGTACAGTGCTGAGGTCGTGCCCACTGAAAGAGGGACTGCTACCTGAACTGGCATTGGATCTACACATACAGAGAGAGAAAGAGAGACAAAGATAGTTTACTAAATGACTAGTATAGTAGAAATGTCAACATTGTTAAAGGATAGGTTCACAATTTTTCAAATCAGGTGCCCATATGAACATTGAAACATGTTTTGATTGCTGTAATCATTCCCCCTGTCCATACTGGCCATGGGGGACTAATCTGCAGTCCTCCTTCTGTCTGTGTATTAAAAAGTTTATCTTTTCCAAATTGGTAAAATGAAGTTACAGCCTGTTTAGTACAAAATCCCCTCTTTTTGTTACCATCCTTCCCCTGAAACTCAACAGGGAAACACTGGCTGGGGAAACACAAAGAAGGAATTTTATTCTAAAAAGTAAAAGCTATAACTTTACTCGATAGCCAGTGGCTACCACAGACTACTGAGGCCTCATTTTATCTTCAGCTAAAGTTTGTGTTCAAAACTTGTGCACAAAGCACAAAGACTGTGGGTTTTGTCCCCCAACACTTGCAATGAAACCACATTTTGAAGAAGAATTATTACAGCAAGAAAAACTTGTATTAATGTTCATATGGGCACCATGTTGACAATTGCTTTAAGACAGACTTGAAAAATTGTGATCTTTAAAGGCGGTATTGTTGTTTCTCTTACTTGTGGTGTGTGTGATTCTGATCCTCTTGCTCCTGTCCTTTCCCCTCAGTGAGACCACTCCAACTTCATAAGTCTGGCCTGGAGTAGATGTGCCCAAATTAACACACACAGACTCATTTACCCAGAGTGCACCAGGACTGGACTGGTTTATCCACAGTGAGACTGGAGTGGGATAAATGAGTGGTTGGGATGTGATATAATAACCATCTGATGGGTCATCAGGAGGTGAACTGGTCCAGCAGGCTGTCAGATTTCCTGTCGTGCTCAATACCACAAGACCGCTAGGGGCCCTCACCGCTAAGAGGCACAAGAGGAGAACGTTATTTTGTTGTCAGCTATCGTAGGTCAAAGCACAGTTATCTGTATAACACAATTATGTATCTACATAACCCAATTTTACAAAATTACATACTGTAAATTTTAAAACACCTCCAACTTATCTTTGGTTAACAAAATAGATAGCAAAGTCCCATTTATGCAAACTATACTAAATAGACACCATGCAAAAAAAAATCGAAAAAGAAGGGAAATGTTATCCCCTTAATAACAGTGAGAAAAATAAGTGTAATTAATACTGTTGATCACAAATGTATCTAGCAAAATGGCCATAACAGCAAGGATCAAGCAAACGAAATTAAACAAGTTGATTTTTAGACTGCCGCGATTAATCTATTGGTCGTCGACTATTAGATTAATTGCCAACTATTTTGATAATCGATTACTCGGTTTGAGTATTTTTTTAAGGAAAAAAAGTCTCAATTCTCTGATTCCAGCTTCTTAAATGTGAATATTTTCTGATTTCTTTACTCCTCTGCAACAGTAATCTGAATATCTTTGAGTTGTGGACAAAACAATACATTTGAGGACGTCATCTTAGGCTTTGGGAAACACTGATCGACATTTTTATAGACCAAACAACTCAGCGATTAATTGAGAAAATAATGGACAAATTAATCGACAATGAAAATAAGGTGGTGTTGTCTCCCAGAACTAAAGACGCTTGTCAGATTAACAGCAAAATGTCTTCACAATCAAAAATCCAGTAAAATCTCAGATGGTATTGTACTGTCTGGTTGAATAAAATGATCTGCAGTGGCAATAACCTGACTTTCATGTGATTGGGACATTCTCATTTGTATATTTTACCCTAATTTTCATCACTTCTAGATTTCCCAGAAATTGAAATGAACCGTTTTGACATGTAACAGCAAGGAACTCAAGTGTAAATAATACAATCTATTATGTCTGAATTCCATTTAATTGCCTGTTTCAGGGTCTTGGTATTGTGGATGCTGGCTCACTCTCACCCTTTCATGTCTTACTGGGACACTTGAATGGAACAGAGGCATCACTAATGTTATAGCTACTATGACAAGTCAAAATGCCTGCTGTGAAAAAGGACTGTGACATGCTTACCAGTCTGTACAGTCACAGGCGCTTGTCCACAGCTCTCGATCCAATGCTGGGTGACGGTGTAAACTTCAACCCTGTATTTCCTGTAAGACTCCAGCCCTCCAATCACAGCAGTGTATGACTGCAGCCCACCGGACTCAGATAACCTGGAGATGTTGCTCATTCCAACTATGCTCTCTTGTCCTGAAGACATGTCCACATAGCGCACAACAAATGTCCATCCAACCTTTAACTGTGCATCTGTCAGCATCCAGTGGACACTAATCTGACTGACGGTAACGGGGCCGACGGTGATATTTTGAGGAGGAAGAGGTCCTGTAAGAAAGAGAACATAAACCTTTGTAGTTACATCTGTTAGCACAAGATGTTGCTTATGTGTGTGTGACAGGTTGTCAGCAGACTCACTAGTGTACGCAGTCCGTGTTTGTCCCAAGCTCCAGGTGGAGCCAGCAGGATGAGAGGCTCGAAGGGTGAAAGAGTAGACGCTCCCTGGAGACAAACCTGCCACTGTTACCCCTCTGGAGGAGAGGGAAATGGGGACCCTGACAATTTTTTTAAAACTGCTCTGGCCCTGTGTCCCCTTTCTGTCCTTTAACTTCCTGCTTCTCTCTTCTTCACCTTGACCCGACTCTCCATCTTCCTCCTCTTGGTACTGGAGGAATATCTCAAAAGATGAAAGATTAAGAGAGTTGAAGGGTGAGAGGTCACTCCAACGAAGCTCCACATGTTGCTCTGTTACCTGAGCCAGGTCAAAGGAGAATGAGGCAGGGACTAGAGGAGCTGTGAAAGAGGGAGAAGCAGAGTAACATCATAGCCACTTGAGAAGGAAATGAGAGAAAGAATTAATATGGTTTGGGTTAACTGGTAAGTGTTTTGCATTACTTATTTATCCTGAGATTGAGGGTAAAGAGTTGTGATGTAGCAAAATTAGAAAAAAATATGTATTTTATAAAAGTGCATTGATCATTTTAACAAGTGATATTTTAAGGATGACTCCTCAAATTGTCAAATAATGTATGAGCAGTAAATGTTGTGGTTCATAAAGGTATATTACACAGGTTATTTACTCTGGCAGTGGCAGATGAAGGGTAAGGGGATGTTACAGAAGAATGGAGTGAGAAAGTATCCTGGCCCCGTGGCATTCCTCTGAAGGGCAAAACAGTCCGTCTGATTGGCTGGCAGTAATGACATCATAGTGTTTGTCGAGTTAGAGGCTGAGCCATCGGACCAGAGAGGACGCCCCTCCTCCTGTGGGAGTGACAGAAATGAGAGACATTATTCACTGTACCGTACACACATGACAGACATCAGCAGCTCACTGTCATTAGAGTGAAAGTATCAAAAACAAAACTCCTCTTTGAGGAGCAACTGTTGAGAAAGTAAAAATCACATTCACCTGTGCTTTTACTGGTCTATGATTTTGGAACAGAGGATATACCCCAATATGTCAAGGCCTATTGAAGGGGGCTGGGACACGGGCGGACACGGGTCTTGGGGTATGGGGTATGACACATGCGCAGTGTAACTGAAGCTGCAATTGTGCGTTGCGATTGGCTCAATTTCGGCGAGTTCAGACCAGATTTTACCGCGCATGTGTTGTACCCCAAAGATATGACACGCTGATGACGCGTGACCCATCCTCTTTCAATAGGCCCTGCAATATGTAAGGACCTCACTGCAGGCTTTGGTCAAGGCAGCCCAAGAGAAAACTCATTTTGTCTAGATTTGAGTTTTAAAATGTTATAATAATTTGTATCTATCTGTATTTTCTTACACAATTCTGCTAAATCATGAAAAGAAATTCTGCAGAAAGTATCAACATGTTTTACCTCATTTTCTAAGTATATTCACTACAAATAAAAAATCTACTGTATTTTGGCCATTTTGTTATAACAAATCATGATCCTTTGTTCCTTTATATGAGAAGTATGTCGATGTGCCCACTACAGGAGTATTCTTTAGTGTTGACAAAATGTTGTGCAGGAAAGTTACAAGCCTCTGAACACCCACGCAGGCGTTTTCAGTTATTCGGTTTGGTTAGACCTCTGGTCAGGTTGAAGGTGGCCCGAGCTTTGACGGGAATTTATTACGTCACAAATCTTCATCTACCAATAAAAATGATAATGGTGTAATTTGTCCAGTCCTAACAGGAGACTCAGGAAGATGTCACTCAATTAGTCTGTACACCCACACAGTCCTCAGAAGAAGAGGTCTAATCAGCAGATTAACTGAAAACACCTGTGTGGGTGTACAGAGGCTTTAATTATACTGCAGGATGTTCTCAGATCTACTACTGTGCTGCGTTTCACTTTCCACATTTCCTCCATATCCTACAGGACCAAATTCTGCATGATTTTGACCGTCTTGCAGGACAGAATAACTGCTGAAATGAATGAGTATAAAAGGCATGCATTGTTTTTGAAAAATATCTCAAGGTTACTGCTGATGTGGAAAGTTTAATCACTACATGGCGTCCGATTAGAACTGGCACAGTCACAGTTTCTAAGTCGAGAGCTTACACACTTGGTCATTTCCACTTGAACAGCTTCTTTATACTTGACATAAATTATATTAAAGGTGTGTAGGGATAGATGGGTGTTACGTTATGGAAGAAATTATTATTTCCCTTTATAACCCAAATTATTCAGATGATTTATGATGGCTCTTATGCATAGCATGAACAGGAATTGTTGTGAGTAATAACACTAATAACAGTTAATTAACAAAAGTACAATATTTAACTCTAAATTAAGGTTACATGCAAACCAAGCCTTAACAGACCCTTTTCACAGCAGACATTTAGACATGTCATAGCAGGGTAAACACAGGTGTATTTGATTAAATTAATTATGGTCCCATTCTTCAGTGAGCTAACATGCACTATACTGGAGCCCTGGCCCACCTAAATGGATCAGGGCCATAATTAATGTTATTAACTTCACCTGTGTTTACCCTGCAATGGCTGCTGTGAAAAGGTCCCATTAGTAACACATGCACAGCTCCTGGCCTCACTGTACATTGGGCATGACAGTAGTTCAGTGCATTAAGGGAAATTAACCGCATTCTTTCACATAAATTCCTCTCTGTGAGTTAAATACTTCCAAAATGGTTACGAACAAAAACGCTATGATTTAGAAGCATTTAAAAGCTTGCAACATACATTTTTAAGCTAAATTGGTAAACCAATTAAATGAAGCATTTACCCTCCAAGACAGCACTTCAACTTTTAGCAACAATGCAGAAAAAAGACTGACTAACCACTTCTCCCTCTTACACCCTTTTTCTTACAAAAAATAACAGAAAGACCATTCATTACTCACTTTACTTCACAACAGACTGCACACCAACAAGGTCCGGACACTGAAGTACCAAAGCCATACTATCTAAAGTTACTTCTCTCTGCTGCTGCTGCTGCTGCTGCTGCTGCTAACACTCTCTTAATTGACAATAATTAGAGCTGGCTGTGTGGCATCACCTTAGCTGCATATGATTGGTGGAACAAACGTCAATCAATAAATCAATAAATCAATAAATCAATAAAACAACCAATCAGAGCCATAGAACATAAAACAGTCCTGCCTTCTCAATCGGTGGCCTTTTTTTACAGGTTTGTAAATATTTAATCAAAAGGTTTCCTTGACAAATCCCTCTTTAAATTACAAAATGCATAGTTATTCAAGAAAACTCTCAAAGGTGAATGTGTATTAAATAATACATAAATATGCCCATTCTCAAAAGAAACTACTCTGACAATGTAAAGTCACAATACAAATTAATTATTTATTATGGCTCTTACAGATAGGATGAAAAAAGAAAAACAGCCTATACTCCAGAGTACCGCTCCTTAAAGTGTATGTTTGTGTAATAAGGCTACCTGCTGGTCATTGAGTCCGGTCCATAACAGCAGCAGGTTGTTATGGCTCAGCAGGTGAGAGGATATGAAAAGCAGATCTTCCACGGTCTTAAAGTCAGCCAGGTGACTCCCGGCAGCCAGGCCTCTGCAGCTGTGCTGGGCATCGCTCCAGGTCAAACCCGTCGCTCTCACAGTGTAGCAGCTTCTCCCATCGGCCAACCAGTCAGTCGGGCACTGAGCTGGAAACAGAACTTGTCATCAACTAATACAGTCATTTCAAATTGGGGTCATATGATGGATTGATTGTGGTAAAGCAATACCTGTACAATACCTGTTTCCATGCCACGGCTGAGTCTCTGCTTCAAGGTCATATTAAGGTGTTTGATGAATGTAGTCACCACAACTTTGGCCTTGAAGCGTGTGCCAGGCTGGAGACCTTTAACTGTGTACCGAGAGTTTGCCTCCGATGAGTTTATGTTGAAGACGTGTGCGACAGCTTGTGTGTGAGTGCTGTATAGACTCAATGTGGATAGGCTTTGTTGTCTGTGAAGTTTCCACGTCAGGAGAGCAGTAGTTGCCGTGCTGTATACATGAAGGGAGGACAGGGAGACTGGAACTGGACATAAATACACAAGGGAAGGAGTAGAGACAAGATGAAATATGTATTATACCAAACATTAATCATGTATGTTTTTTTTTCTCCATCAGGACTGTGGTATTCAGAGACACTCACTGAAGTGAAAAGTCTTTGCCTCAAGAGCAGTATCATTTCTGCTGGCTCTCAGTGTGACTGTATATCCTCTTGGGTCCTCAACCAATCGCAGTGACATTTTGCAGTCAGGGGTGCACGCTGAATGATCAATGGGCTCCACATACACCTGCAGAGATGTGACAATTTAGTTCTCAAAATAAACAAACTAATGAAACTGAACCAGACTAAAACTGCCATTGTGCTCTTACCAGATGGTTACTTGCAGTCCTGCAGGTGACTGTGTAGGTGTCTGGACCTTTAGTGGAAGGGAAGGACTGAAATACAACTTCAACCTCAACAGGGTGTAAATGTTGTTCACAGGTCAGCAAGAAGACCACCTGAGGAGGAGGAAAGTAATGTGTGTAATGGTGCCTTCAAATGGGGTCGTGTTTACCGTGTTCACAAGAAGAGTCCATATGAGTGCCCCCCTTTTGTGGTATTCACGACCTTGTAAGTGGAAAGTTTCTGAAAGTTCCTGGGGTTAACGAGTTTGCAACGTGTTTGACGTTGTCAGAAATGGCGGAGGCCATGGTAGTTAACTTTTTGGCGCGTAATAAGTTAAAGGGACTGTTTGTAAGAATCAGAAATGTTTTGGTGCTTCCGTGTAGTTTGTGTTGGAGTCTTGTCTGAACAGCGTAGCCACACGCGAGCGCGCATGGGACATCGACCCCGATTGATTTATACGTGTAAGAAGTTACAAACAGTCCCTTTAATATATTGTAATTTTAGTCGTATATTGTTTTTTTTTATAATTTGATATGTCTCAGGAAAATGTTGATATTCCCAACTGCCTCATCTTTTTCCTCATTCATCATCATCATCATCATTATGCTTTCGCATTTCCTGCATTATGTTACCCACTTGCTAGCTTGCTAAACTGTTAGCCTCTGTGGCTTCTAGACAGCAATAGCTGTGTTCTCACGACTTAACCACTTGAACGCCAAGCATACACGATTCCCATGTTGTAAACACAAGCTCAGTTTCATTTGAAGGCACCAACAGAAACAAAAAATCCTGAATACCTTAAGAGGGATTGCCTTCATGCTAGACAGTGCTTGTGTAACATGCACGGGCAACCGTCCGGATATGTAAACAAAACACAAAGAGGCTGCATGGATTACAACACACATGTTTACTGCTATATTAATGCTCTGAATATCTAATTCAGCACCTTTAAATATAATTACAATACACCTGTGAAGATAAATAAGCATTATTGAATTCAAGCTTTACAGAGAACTGAAAGTGTTGCAGGAAGTGTTTTCTCTTACCTGGCATAAACTAGCAAGTACCCACAGATGCTCTGTTCCACCCATTGGAAATGTCACTCCATCCCATCAATCAAGCATATCTTCCAGCTGTCACTGATCCACCTGGGTACATACAGTCACGTCCACAGCATGCTTCCAAGGCAAGAGAAACAGCAGATCCTGAGCTGTGCTTTCAGCCATTGGTATAGACTCATGAATGAACCCAAGACGCTTCCCCTGTGCGTAAACATAGTTGTGGAAAGTCCCAAGCCCCAAACTATTTTGGCTCGCTGACGCACAGCTGAGCGTAAAATAAAGAAGAAGCTATTAACCGTTTGTAACTTTTTCATTACATAGCTATGTTAAATCCTGGGGAAATCTCTCCTTGTTTTAACTTCAGTTTTACGCACAGAGGCTGGACTTTGAATTAAGCGCGCAATGGCTGTTTCCCTCGAGAAGCAAGCCTTTATGTGAAGGAGCAACAGAGAGAGAGAGAGAGAGAGAGAGAGAGAGAGAGAGAAATCGTGGATGTATGAGTTCAACCCAATTTGCTCTGCCTCTTTGTTGGGATAAGAGCAGTTCACCATGGCAACCCCTGGGCACATGGCCACTCCAGAGCTGGTGGGGAGGCTGGGGATGTGGGGCATACTGAGGGGAAGAGGAGAGGGATAAGAGAGAGATGTGCTGGGGCTTTGAGGGGGGAAATTGAGATGTGCTCACTGCAGGGCAAAGCCACCAGCTTCATGCCTTCGGGATGACCAACAGTCAGCCAAGTCTGTCACAGCAGCAGACATTGTTGTTTTCATAACCTCTAAAATAAGCATGCAGCTCCAAATTGTTCATAACAGTACAGCGGTGAGAATGGTTTTGGCTCGGGCGTGGGGTGTGGTGGAAGCGCTGGCCCATGTGGAATGACAGGAATGTGAAAGGGAGAAATGATTGACAGACAGGGAGCTGAGTCCACTGAGGGGGTTCTGTTATGAAGAGGAGACTCCCACGCAGCAATAAACCTCTAGTGGTGAAGCACAAACACATGTCAGCACTACAAAATGCTGAATCAGGATCAGCAATCAGGGTGCGTTTAATAAGGGTTTGAGACTCAAAATAAAAAGAAATAAAAGAGAAAACTCGAAGGGTGAGTTAAAAGGACACATTGCAGGTCATGAGGACAGTCAGTCTTGCAATAATTCAGAAAAAGACACTGTTAAATCTTTTATTCCCCTACTTTACTTCAAAATACAGAAACTACAAAGAGCGCAAGGGTCACATTTTAGAAACTCGTTAAACTTTTCTAAGGAAAACACAGCTTAGCACAACACTTTCATTTGTACAAAGGCTACTTTTATCTCCTAAGACAAACCAAAATGCATATACAGTATTTGAAACCCAACAGCGGATATAAAAAATGCAACAACAACTGTGTCAATATGATATTAATTGTTAATATACAGTAGGATAAGAGGCTAATGGCATCGTACCACCACTTGAAAGCACTAGAAAGCTGACTGGGTTGGCACAGCAGTTCTTCAAGAAAATAAAGACTAATATGCAGACAAAACTACTTAAAAACAATCTCCCACTTACATCAGTTACTTTTAAGTTACAACTACGACTCAGGGTCAGTGTTGTAAAGTGTACTATGGTGACAAATAAAATGAAACATGGCTGGTTTTCATGCTTGTTCATACTGTAAAAATCGGATTTATCCCTTCATTCATACATTCTCTCTCAGTCATTTTTCTGCCTGGACTGTGTTTTTAGTTCCACTGGCAGGAACAGTCCAGAGGCTCCTGGAAGTTGTACTCCACGACTGTGGCGTTGCGAGAGCAGTAAAGCGTGACGGAGCGGGTTTGCAGTCCACTCTCGCGGCAGCACTTACAGAACCGGGCGTGACTGTTGATGTTAAAGTTGAATATGGTGGCAGACGGGCATTTCCCATCACAAGAATAGACTGTTACCTGTAAGAGGAGGGAGACAGGATGAGGACAGGAGGAGGCATAAGGAAATGCATGATTGTGTGTGTTTTTTTATAATAATAATAATTTTGTTTCTGCCTCCTCATCTAGTTAACATGTCTCTCTCTTCTCTCACCGGTGCGTTGCTCCTGCAGTCATCTTTTCTAATGGTAGTTCGAATGGCCACACGTTTGCATGTCTTACCATCCTCTTTACCTACACACGTTCACACAGAAATAAGATGCACACACAGAGTAACACTCAGAAATAACAATAAATGACATTAAAGCTGCAGTCGGGAACTTTGCAAATATGATAAAAAAAAGTTATTTTTATGAAACACTAACTATGTCCTGACAGTAGTGCATGACAGATAATCTGAAAAAAAATCCTGTTCCTCTGTGTCCTCCTCTGCTCCTAATAGCATTTACAAGATTGTACTGCGCCCGAACAAAAACAACCAATCAGAGCCGCGGAGTCTCTACAGCAGCTGTCAATCACTGCTCGCAAATCTGGCAAACTCCGACCAAACGGTCAAACTAGGCAGCGCTGATCAAATATGAATCAATATTCTGTTATTGTGATGCCTATTTCTCTCCTCAAATGTACAGTAAAAGAATATTGATGATTGACAGCTGCTGTAGACACTCCTCGGCTCTAATTGGTTGTTTTCCTTCGGCGCTATGAAATCTTTCAAATGCCATTAGGAGCACAGGAGGACACAGAGGAACATGATTTTTTTTCAGATAATCTGTCTGATGCACTACTGTCAGTATATAGTCAGTGTTTCATAAAAATATATATTTATCATATTTGCAAAGTTCCCGACTGCAGCTTTAATGTAATTTTGTTTTCTAAAAATAACTTTTCATATTTGCTCAAAGTTACCGACTTCAGCTTTAACAGCAGAAAACATGAAAATGCAAGTTCAAACATTCACAAAGAAATGCACACACACACACACACACACACACACACACACACACACACACACACACACACTGATAAACATGCTCACACACAAACACACTCTTTGATCATTTTACCGCAGAGATCTGTCACTCACACAACCCTGAAAGGTCTATTGAGCCGGGCTCTTTGTTGCCCAGCAGTAGGAGCTTGTTTTGATTGACAGTTGAGTGACGGGAGGGCACAGTTCTCACAGCAGAGATCTGGCTCTAAACTCAACCTCACTTTTAAGCCAATCACAGCTGGACAAAAGGATTCTTAGTAGGGCTGGAATGTAGGAGAAGAGTACATGAACTCCAGCTTTTTCTTAATGGATGAATGTGTAACACTGGAGCTTATTATGTTTCACAACTGGCGTCAACACTTTGATTTGATAAAGCCTTCTCTATTATATTCAACACTGCATATTGTCTGATGGATGGTTTTTCGCACTAGAGATTTATGCAAGGTTAGATGTTGTTCGTGTTGTAGTGTGTTTTGGGGGTTAAAGGGACAGTGTGTAGGATTTGGCGGCATCTAGTGGTGTGTTTGCAGATTGCAACCAACTGAGTACCCCTCCCCTCACTCCTCCCTTTTCCAAGACTACTGTAACGTGAGCCGCCAAGTGCAAAACCGTGCTAACGCCGTTCGCCTCGCTCAGAGGTCATCCTTACCATAATGACACAATTTTAGGAGCAACGGAAGTCAGACGGCGGCTGGCGGTATCACGGTTTTGCACTCTGCAGCTCACGTTACTGCAGTTTCACAAGTGTGTCGGAGAACTACGGTAGTCTTCAGGTAACGTAAAAACGTGAAAGGTTCTCTCTAGAGCCAGTGTTTGGTTTGTCCGTTCTGGGCTACTGTAGAAACATGGCAGAGCAACATGGCGGACTCCGTGAAGAGGACCCGCTCCCTATATAGATATGAAGGGCTCATTCTAAGCTAATGAAAACAAGATTCTTAGTTTCAGGTGATTATACACAAATGAAGACATAGTTATGAATATTATATTCCATTTCTGCAAATAGATCCCCGAAATGTTACACACTGTTACCTTTAACCAGTGAGAGGAAGAAAGTGAAAAGACAAAACAACAGATTAGACAAAAGATTCACATTCACACAAAGCTTGAAAGTGCAAGTGAATGAGTCACTGGATGCCAAAGAATCATTGTCAGTGGGAAAGTGCATGATGGTGGTACCTGTGTCACAGTTAGTACTACCAGTGGGGGTTACGGGATTAACGGTAAACGGTAAAACACCCACTCCAGAACCTAGGAGCATCGTCAGGATCACATGAGAACACACACAAGGTTACGTTTGGTTCAGAAAACACAGTTCAGCGTCACATACAAACACACAGAGGATGGAATCAGTGCAGCTGGCATGCACGTGGGTTTCACTTCTTTTTTGGGCCACTCCGGGCAGCCAGCCAAGGAACTCAGTCATTTGATGTACTACAAAGAGCAGCTCAGCAGGGCAAACTCTAACCCCTGCACCATCTCGCATCCTCATTGGTAAAACACTCACTGTGGAGCAACCTGATTGGCCAAACTGCAAGGTCGCTGCAAAAGCGGGCAAGCGGGCGAGGCTGCAATGCCGAATCCACAGAGAGAGAAAAATATCACCACTGCATGTTTATTAAAGCTTTTATCCACACTTAGAAATGTCTTATTACTCAATATCATTTTGTAAAGTCGACATGAAGAACAGTTCATAGGTCTTACTAATTATATTAAATGTTGTCATATTTCATCATTTTATTTAATTTTTAAATTATTATTTCCTCTTGTATAAGTCAACAGAAGATTTGGGTACAAACTGGGAAAGCCAGGGATTTTGGGAAATGTAATGATAGGCCAACAACAGGCTTTATCTCCACCCTATACAACAGGCCACACCCCCAACCACTCAGCCAATAAGCCCATCCACTGCAAGGCAACAAGGCGCCGCTCACCCCTCTGATTGACAGCTCAAAGCGTTACCAGCAGCATCAAATAAATATGGAAACTCACATGTCCTGCAGCAACCGTCCACATAGCTCTGAACCACACCGCCATTCTGCAAGAAGAAGAGTAAGACGAGAAACTAGTTAAAGGGCAACACAAAATAAACATTTTAATACATAATATGGCTGCACCAATCAATTAGCCTTATGTATGTTACGTAAAATGTGAGTGTATAGTGCATCTACGTTTATAAACTATTATTGTGCATTACACAGGTTATAAATGGGACTGATGTAAACAGCAAGTGTCTTAAAGAGTTTAACCTTAAATTCAGATATATAGTAAATTTACAGGTCCTGACCTGAACACACTCTGTGTCATTGAAAGGTGGGCAAACAACCCCAGAAGCAAGTATCACCGCTCCCACTGTTGTTTCCATGCAGTCGAAACGAGTGCAGTTCTCCACCCAGGAACTCCCTGCCTGCACACACACAATCAGAATCAATACTGCTCAAAGAGCGGAGCATTGAGCACATGTGGATGTGTTTGTTCTTACAGCGAAAAGCTCCATTGTCCCGTTTTCGTTGGTGAAAGTACAGGAGACATTTTTACAGGAGCCGCAGCACACCTGAGGGTCCGTGGACGTTACGTACACCTGGTGCTAGAAGTGAAGGATGAGTACAAGATGCAGAAGGGAAGACAAGTGGATGAGGCACGGCATGATGAAATCAGAGAAATGCTTCTCACAGTGACTATGCGATCCATCAAATTGCGTTAAATGTGTTGGATACGTACTGGCCCACATTTTTGGGAGCAGTTGATGGAGGTTATTTCCATGGCGTAGAAACCAGAGTCTGGATCTTTGTGATGCAGGCAGTGGACAGTGTAACACAAGTCTTCTACTCCTTCAAAGTACTGAACCAGAGACTGGCCTGGGCCCAGCACTGTTACCCCTTGGAAAAGACACACCTCTGCCTTCTCTACACACACACACACAAAAACATAGGATAAATAATCATACCATACCGTAAGTGACAAATAAAAAACTTTTTTCATGGTAAATATGAAGGAGCCAGGGAGCCTGGAGATCGGGCAGTGTGAAGCAGTAGATGAAACGATCTCTACAACAGGGGTGGCCAAACATTTTTGATTGTGGGCCACATACAGAAAAATAGTCACGAGTCATGAGCCAAACAATAGTAAATGCTTCGTTTTCAGCCTGTTACAATGCAAGAAAATCAGTTTTTCCATACCAGAAAACCCCATGTGCTATAGAAAATTAAAATTCTATCAAAATAACGCAACACTACTAAACAGTTTAATGTTTGACATTGCAGTACAATTACCAATTACATTGGTGTGCCCCTATTCAATACTATTCAATTCAAAACTCTAATACAGTGCATGGCCTAATTGTCCACTCAAAATATTATGATGTTATGTGTAAATCTGTAAATAAGTAAAGTTAAAACAGGGAGAACTTGTCAAATATTGGTTTCTGTTCATGACCTAAACATCCATTTAATAGATTACGATGCAAATGTAAATGTAAGATGTAAATCTGTAATATTAAGATGGAGATAGTTTCACTGAACTTAGTCAACATATAGTGTTTAAACCAGGGTGTGCAATGTACATACATTGTAATTTATAAAAAATATGCTCAAGCCATTTCCTGGGCAGCAGGCTGCAGTTGGCCCGCGGGCCATAGTTTGGCCACCCCAGGTGTACAGCATGTCAGTTGTCACACTAGTGTCAGTTGTGTGTCTGTGTGCTTTCATGCTTGCGTTACACATACGGCATGTATGCTGAGGACAGCCACAGTTGGTTCTGCTGTCTGGAACCTCGACCAGCACTTCCCCCTGAGAGAAAAACAAGACTGCTGACTTCACTGAATTTTCTCACTTTTTCTTCCTTCAAGCAAAGACCTGATTACAGAGTGACTTGTGATGCTGCTTTTTTGCTGACTTACCACCTGACAGATGGGGAGAGAGCTGTCCTCACATTGGCATTCTGGGAGTGACAGAGAAAGTTAAAAAGAGAGGTGGCGTGAAGTTTACGCAAGTACGTGACAGGCATAACAACTTAAGATTAATCCAATCATCAACTCAACACACACCGGCAACAAACAGGATGTATATGTGGGTATGTGAGTGTTTTTGAGTGTGTACCGCAGTTGTGCTGCGGGCAGCAATGTCCAGGGACAGCAGTTTGAACCAAAGAGAGACCAGGTGCACAGGTCACAAATGATCCAGGGCACAGGTTGACATCACACACTGCAACACATGGGAGAAAGTACAAACATGACTTTGAAGACACAGACACAAAAACACACACATATATACACACACTTACCACAATGGTACTGCGGACAGCAGCTGTTGGTGGTGTTTAGATCCACAGCCAGAATTTCTCCATGCGAACAAGTTGGAATGGGTTCAATACACGACTCACACACTGCTCAGACAGAAAAAACAAACCGCAAATTCAGTTTTGTTGCTGTAATTGATGGAGGTGCCAAAGATGGAGACATAGCAGATGGTCAACCTCCCACCAAAGACTTCTGATTTCAGTTTTAGACTGACATGTGAACCCCAATTAAAACTTACCACACAAGTAAGAGTAGCAGCAGGATTTCGCCCCCCTGACCTCCACTAGGAACTGATCTTCCCTGCAGTTGGGGGCAGACACAGGAGGGCATGCCATGGGGTCACACTCTGAGAAAGACCAGTCACAGCAAAGTGTTTAGTGGAAGTAAAAGTTCAAGCCAAATATCACATTAAACAGAGTTTACAACATGTCGGAAAACTTTACAGGAAAGAGTGGAGAAATGAAAAAATGTTTTCACCGCATCTGTACTCGGGGCAGCACGACAGAGCGCTGTAACCAATCACGAGCCTGTTTCCATTATCACAAGGTGGAGCTTCGCTGTCACAGATGGTCATGTTGCACTCTGACAAGGAGGAGAGATCATTTAAAGGGTCATATGTTCACTGAAATGTTACGATTTTTGGTCTCTGAAATTAGAGGTATTTGGGGATACTGGATAGCAACAGAATTGACCCTTCGCTAAGTCCCGCCCCTCGAACCCCTCGTATGCAATCGTTTCAGATTTTCTTCATTTTCAGGATGGTTTAGTGGATTTTGAGCTAGTCATGGATAAATGTTGTGCCTGGGGCACATGCAGTAGTGATACTTGTTAACCAGAGAGGTGACACATATGTTTCTAAAAATTAATGTTTCTACATAAAAATCTGTTGAGCTAACTTAGCACATAATTTACTAGTGTTAGCTCTTCTATGCTATGCAAGCTACTGAAGGTATACTGAATGTACTGTATACACATTCTGCTTTTTAGTGATTGTAACAGTGAATGTGGTGGTTCACTTTTACACTTCTATCTTTATCTTTTTAACCTGTTTTCGCTGCTGAATCAGTTTGACATCCTGATATGTCCTTCAAACACATCTTGTGGACCCTTCTCTCTGCTTCTCTCTGAAATCGCTTTTCGTTTTTCAACATCAGCAATATAATATTACAATAAAGGGTGAGACTTAAAGGTAGAACGAAGGGAAAAGATTAAACCACCATCTATCGAATACAATCTCCAGAAGTTCGTATTTGGATCAGACGCTTTGTTTGGCAAAGAATAACCTAATCTTTAAACTCACCACAGATCTTCTTTGGGCAGCAGGCTCCTTCTTGCAACACATCCAGCACATACTCTCCCTCCCTCTCACACAGCGGTGTAGGGACAGAGTTGCATTCTGGCTCCACAGCCACCACAGAGCCATTCTCCACACACTTGTACAGACAGCAGCTGCGAGCAGAGCCATTCCACACCTCGCCCGGGGCCCGGGGGTTACCCTCATTATCTGTGCACACTGGATACATCAGAACCAGAAGTAAATACACATATACATATATGTGAGTCCAGGAGTATTGTACAGTCCAAAACCGATTCTGACTCTCTGACATTGCAGTTTTCATCACAAAGGCATGTAATTACTCTGTCACTCACCACAGCGATCCTCAGTTACACAGTAAGGGGAGTCAGCGCGGTGCAGGATGGTTCCACTGCGGCACACACACTCCTCTCTGATGAAGGAGCAGGTGGTCTCCTCGTAGTACTCTCTGTTCAGACAGGTGCGGCTAGCGCAGGTGCTCACACATGGCTGATACTCCTTGCCGGGGGGACACCGCAATGCTACGGGATGACAGGCACTTAGCAATGCATGAGCAAATGAGAAACACAAATGAGTACATCTGCCTACGTGTGTGTCATTTCTTTGCCCGTGTCTCCTTACGGCAGAAGTTGTGTCGTCTCCAGCTGATGCAGACTTGATGTGTGTAGCAGACCGCCACGTACGCCGCCAGAAAGTCACACTGGTGATCCTTGTAGTGCAGGTCCCCTGCCCACATGATGTCGCAGAACTGCTCCGGAGCGACCTGCAAACGCACAACCAGGCCAAAGTCATGTAGGGCTCCAACTAATGATTATTTTCATTATCAACCTGTTGATTTTATTTAGATTGCACAATTAATGGTCTTTAAAATGTTAGAAAAAAGGTTCAAAATGGCAATCACAGTTTCATACAGTGACGTTGTCAAATAGCTTGTTTTATCCGACCAACAGTTCAAAACCCAAAGACATTAAATTCACAAGGATTTAAAATAGAGACAAAGCTGGAACCAGAGTGTGATTATGTTTTTCTTCATCGACTCATCAATTAATCGACTTATCTTTTTAGTACTGAAGTCATGGCAAAAGTAACTCAACACGACCAAGCTTGTAAAATGCTGTGTCACTACTGTAGCTACCTTGCTGTGGCATGGCATGAATGCTCTCTGGCGGAGCATGGAGAGACAGGTGGAGCAGTCCTCGATGGTGCAGTTCTCTCCGACTCTGCGCGTGTGTTCGGTTTCATCCGTGGTGTGGACTCTCCATGCCTGCAGGAAGAGCCCCATGTCTCCCACCTCTCTGACCACCGTACCATTGGGCAGCTTCAGGTCATCTTCTGGGTTCCCATCACAACAACCTGACATAACAGGCAGACAGATGTTTGGTGTAAGTGTGTGTGTGTGAGTTATATTGCTGCTTGTTTATTGAGCAATGTACCAGTATATATGTGACAAATGAAGGGGTTTACCAAATATATTTTTTTTTTTTACATTCAAAGCTTCGATTGCAGTATTCAAATGAAACTTTGAATGTCTACTGTCATATTTTATGATTTCATCAACCTATTAAAAAAAATCCTCTGAACAAAATCCTCAATTTGGATAAAGTGATTAATTAGATTGAATTCTTTTTTATTAAATCAACTTTCTTTAATGAATAAAGTCAGTTTTGTCAACATAAATACATGTAAGTGCGGACTGAGGACTGAGTGCCACGGCGTTCGCTGTGTGTGTGTGTGTGTGTGTGTGTGTGTGTGTGTGTGTGTGTGTGTGTGTGTGTGTGTTTGAGAGAGCGAGAGAGAACGAAGCTTTGATGCTTCAAACTATTTGGTACAGCCCTAGAAAAATGTGTGTGTGAAACTGCTTAATCAAACCAAATGGCTCTCAACATCTCAAATTGTCATATCCCATTATGACTCAAGTCAGAGCGATGCTGCTGTTTAGACATTAAGCCTCTAGGTGCTGATAGCTAACACTTAGATAAATGAGGCTGGCGCTGATGTAGTCAAAGCCGGCGTGTTTGTGTGGACTCACCACAGAGGCCTCGAGTGGGCACAGACGCATTATAAGGAGCGATGTACTGCAGCACCATGATGCCAGTGCTGTGATACCATTGTATGCTGACCCCGCCAGGTGTGTGGATCAGGTACATGCTGCCTGTGTCTTCCACGTAGAGAGCGTGACGGGAGTATGGAAGTCTAGCAGGTCTGTAGTTTACCGTCACCTAGAGACGGATGGACACAAAAGAACCATATTAATTACTTGGGATAAGTTGAAGTCTTGGCAGTGAATTAGGTAAAGAAACTCACCGTGCGATCCAGTCGGTTAATAATGATTCTGTAGGAGGAGGTAGTAATGTTCAGCTTTTTAAAACACAGACCAGATGTTCCACCTGTAGGACTCTGTAGGGGAGTGAAATTAGAGAAGGTAATGATACAAAATAATATTTATTGAATGAATAACAGCTTTTGATTTTTTGATGCAAACACAATGAATGAAAGGGGGAGAAGAGACTGTACTCACAGTTCGTCTGATGGAGTTTACACTCTACAAAGAAAAACAAAACATTTCACAAAAAAATATATAGTTTTCAGATGTCTTATGATACAGTTCATGTTTTATTCTTTGTACGTTACCTGGCTGGTCGGACATTTCTCCACGGTGCCAATAATAGTCTCTCCAGGCAGGTTAACCAGGATGTAGGAGCCGTTATCGTACAAGGCCACGTTGTTGCCATCAAATGTGATGACACGCAGGTCTGACATCACAGTGCAGCGACCTGGCAAAAGCAAATTGTATCAATAAAATCAAGATCATTGCAGCAAACGATTCTACGGAGTCTAATACCTACACCTGCCTATTTCCTGATTCACTGGGGAAATCAGATTTTTAACGTAAACAACCAAACTTACAGGGGCACTGCCACAGTGGGCAGCAGGCATCTGTGTTGATGAGGATGGGCAGGCCCAGCAGACTGCACTGGGGCTGGGTGGTGTTGTAGCGACAGTGTAGAGAGGAGTTGTGAAGAAGCAGCTCTCCATTGAAACAGATCAGCTCAGCACACTCATCGATGCGGTAGGAGTACGGAGGCTATAGGAACAATAAGGCATGTTTACATGTCACAGCACTCCTTCATAGACATCTGCAGACTTTTTTTTTGCATCAGCAAACACAAACATTTGCATTTCTATACAATAATCTGTTTTTCCAAGTCTCGATATTCACCCATTATTACACACAGTAGTGCCTACCTGTACATACAGATATATTATGGCTTCATTCACATTGTAATAGTATGCATATTGATCTAAAAAGTGTACGGTGTAATGTTTATACTAATATTTCTGTAAGTGGCACAAAAAGCATTTCATAATTTGTCCTACACTTCTAAAATCCTTTATACACCAGGGGCGTGACGAATAAGTAACACGAAAATGCGAATTACTTGCCTGTGATTAATGACATGTGAATTAATCACACGAAGAAAACTCCCCCGGTGTGAATTTCATTTAGCTGCTTCAGTTTCAAGGTCCTGGTATTATTAATGCTGGGACACTTGAACCGTACAGAGCCATTAATATTATTAGTAACGCCTGTGCTTTTCATACTATGACTAGTCAAAATGTTTGCTGTGAAACAGGCCTATAGATAATGAAATAATCACTTTAAACCACTGTAGGTAGGGCTGAAAGATTTAGAAAAAATATCTTGCAATTGTGATATGATTTGCGAAATTAGAGGGAATGATTATTTGTACATAATTATTCTCATTTATATTGTAAAACATTAAAAACGTGAATTATGATGTGATTGTTGTGACACAACTATATTTAATTTAAAATGGTATTTTGACATACATTTCGCCTTTAACAAATATTGCTCCTGCGATTTGAAAATTGCAGTAGGCCACATTGCGATTTCGATAAAGTTTCGATTAATTGTGCAGCCCTAACTGTAAGTAAATCCATTCATGTAAGTAATCAATTACATAATAAACTCGGCATAACTGTCCCCTTTTATCAAGTTCAAGACACAAATGTATCTTCTAGGTGTTTGTGTGCAAGTGTAACACTCACTGTGCAATGAGTAGTGGGCATGATGAAAGGATGTCTGGTTGATGCTTCCTGTGTTATAGGAGAGGTGTCAGGGCTTGGGATTATTTCTGTGGTTATCTGCTCAGTAGTGGACTCGATGGTTGTAGGAAATGGTGCTGGGGTTGTCGCAACAACTGTTGAGATGTCTGTTGGGGTGGTGGTCTCTATGGCGATGGTTGTATCCGCGGGTGTAGGCTGAGGAGTGGTCGTGGTTTCTGTGGTGGTTTCAGGGACAGAAGTTGTGGAGGTGGGGGCAGTTGTGACGGCTGCGGTGGGTGGCGGCTGTATGGAGGGGGAGGTTGGACGAGGTGGGGTGGAAGTTACTAGGGATGTTGGCGATGTTGGCGATGTTGGCGATGTTGGCGATGTTGGCGATGGTGTTGACGGTGTGGTAACGGTGGTGGAGGTAGTAGTTGAGGGCGAGGTGGTGGAAGAAAGAGTGGTAGGGGACGGAAGAGAAGAAGTGGAGGTGACTGTAGTAGCCTCAGGGGTTACAATGGAGGGCACGGCTGTGGTGGAGGTGGTTATAGGGACCCCCGTGGTTACCGTAGTTGGAGTGGGGGTCATCTCAGTCGTGCTGAGAGTGGTCGGCTCTGGCGGGGGTGAAGGAGTGAGAGTGGTAGAAACAATAGTGGTGGGAGGAGCAGGAACAACTGTATATGGAGACGGGGTGAGCGGAGTGGTCACACGCTCAGCGGCTGATGTTGTACTGGGAGTGGTAGTGGTGGTTGTGGGCCTGACAGTAGGGGAGGAGGTAGCAGTTGCTCTGGTGGTGGCGGTGGGGGTTGTGGTAGTGGATGTAGTGGATGGGGTAGTAGTGGTGGTTGTGGTTCTAGGCCTTCTGGTCGTAGTAGTCGCAGTGGTGGTTGTGGTTCTAGGCCTTCTGGTCGTAGTAGTCGCAGTGGTGGTTGTGGTTCTCGGCCTTCTGGTCGTAGTAGTCGCAGTGGTGGTTGTGGTTCTCGGCCTTCTGGTCGTAGTAGTCGCAGTGGTGGTTGTGGTTCTAGGCCTTCTGGTCGTAGTAGTCGCAGTGGTGGTTGTGGTTCTCGGCCTTCTGGTCGTAGTAGTCGCAGTGGTGGTTGTGGTTCTAGGCCTTCTGGTCGTAGTAGTCGCAGTGGTGGTTGTGGTTCTCGGCCTTGTGGTCGTAGTAGTCGTAGTGGTTGTTGTGGTTGTAGTTGAAGTTGTTGGTGGCGCTGTAGTAGTTAAGTTGGACCGCGTCACATATGCAAAGGGTGTTGGAGTTGGGGGAAGGGACACACCTAGTACAGATGATAAATATTGTAAGCACATATTTTGTATCTATTTAAAAAAAATACATTAAAGTAAATAATATATGTATGCATCATGCATAACTTTTCAATGGCAAAACACTCATCCGTTGTACTCACAGTCCTCTGTGTAGACACATCTTCTTGTGACCTCATCAAGGACCATGCTCTTGGGACAACGTGGGAAGCAGCCTTCCACACTGCAACATACAGAAACTATTTCAGCACCTAAGCAACAGCATTGATTATGTTGATTGTATAACGAGTGCTTTTAATGAGCGAAGCCTCTTACGGAGGCAGGAACTGGCAGCGGGTGGCGTCTGGGTCACTGCACGTGTGGACACAAGGGCTAGCACAGGACTTGTAGCGCCACTCACACATCATACGGTAAGGTATCACAAAACTGCTCTCTGCCAGAGGAGAGGAAAAAACACCTGATTAGTTAGTTTTTTATGTTTTTGTGTACGTGTGTGTTGGGTACATGCATGTGTTTCTGACCCTCCAGTGTGAAGCTGCTGCTGGCTTTGAAGCCCTCTGAGGTGTCGTATCTCTGAGCTCGTGCAGCAGTGTGTGTCAGTGTCAGAAAGATTCCAGGTTGGCCGACAAGCTCGAATGAGGTGTGACCTGGCAGAAACAGCCCCTGGTGCTGGATAAAGGTTGCCCTGCGATTAAACTCCGGCCCTCGACTCCACTGCTCCAACTGGAGACGGCTGCGTCCTGACACGACGAGGAAATAGTTTGGTCTCTCTGCAGACTCCAGTGACACCACAGGGACGCCTGTGAAAATAAGTGAATGGGGGTTAATTTACCCCCAAAAAATAAAGAGTAGCAGTGTGTAATTGTGTGAATGTGGATGCTCACGCGATGTCCTGTCCTTCTGCAAGCCTGCTGTGATCATGAAGTTGAACAGTAGGCCTGGGGCAGGCAACTGCCCTGGTCTCTCTCTCACCAGAGGAAACACTGAGCTGCTGGTGCGATTCACTCCAAACATGGTGTCATTATAAACAACACTCACCAAGGAAAATGGGCCATCGCCTAGCTCTGTGGGGAGGCGAGGGAAAGAGAGAGGAAATTAGTGTGGTGACAAGCTAGCGGGGAATCAGAGTGTGCAAGGTTTGGAAACGACAATCAACGAAATAGCTCTCTGGAAAACGACGCTCACTCATACATACCTTGATTATAGTATTCACAATCATAGGCTGAAAGAGATCAAGACAGTTCAGGAGTTATAAAGCATCTCTGAGGTAGTACGTGACTGAGATGAAAAATAGTGTTTGCAAAGAGGGACTGTTGAAAGTGGGTTAAAGAGGTAAGTAGGGGTCAGGTCCATCATCCCTGACTGACACAGAGTAGACCAAAGTACTATGAGTATATGTGTGTGTACTCACGGCAGACAGAGGGAGATCTCCAGTGTATTGTGACCCCCTGTTGACAGCATTTGTGTGCATAGGCAGCGATGGACGTACAGAGACACTCACAGTCTCCCCCACGGTTACAGTTGCAAGTGTCTGTCAGGCAGTTCCTATAGAACCAGGCCACGTCCACCTGGAGGGTACCCACAACATGTATACATGGTCATACACAAACACACACACATATACACATACACACAAACAATCATAAAGTGAACCAGGCGAATCTCGCTGGGGGAAACTGTTTAGGGGGTGAGTAGTTTTCAATAATTCAGACGGGGTAGGAGTGATGAGATATCAGGACAAAGGAATGTGGGTCAACCGCTGGTGCAGAGGGGATCAGATGAGCTCTATGACACACACACAAAATGAATCAGCAATGAGTTGGTCTGTCCAAAGGCGAAGTTAATTGGGCCTCTGTGTTTTTGACACATGCACAATAACAGCACACTTCATCCCATCAAAACTTGAATCTGTATAATTATCCGTTTAGATGTGAGAAGCACAAATATTGATTAGGTAGGGTGCTGCATCCTGAGTGGAGCAGCAGGCCTGCTATTGAATACAGTCATGTTATTGAGAATGTACTCTGGGGTAATTCAGACATTTTTCTTATTTTCTATATTGGCTATGAACAATCCAAAAAAACATTTTGTGTGTCACTTTTACAACAGCATGTGTCAACTGCCAATAAAAAAAAAAACAGCAAGATGTCTGAATTGTGTTCTCTAGAACAAGTTATTTCTTTTCTTACAATCTTTTCCTGTCACACCTTTAATCTCTCTTGTCCCTGAGTTTGAGTAGAGACATTGGCTTCTGGAGATGTCCTATCATGCAAATTATACAACAAACCAGACAAACTGAATGTGTCTTTGCAGAGCAAGGACACACAAGAAAGTAAGCTTTAGAAGTGACTTCCTCGGATGGGTGCTTTTCTCTCCAATTAGGATATGGAGAAAACTCCAGCAATGTCACTAAAATAGGGACGTTTGGCTAACTTTTAAAAAAAACTTTCCTTACTTCTGTTTTGAAAAGAAATCTGAACAGCCTGAGGGCATGTAGCACTTCTTCTTGTCTTAATTCAAAAGGGAAAAAACTCTGAATGTGTCATCTATCCATGCACTTTTAGATTAAAGCTTCAGAGCAGCTACTCCCCTTCAGATCCATTTATTTGTGTAAAACTGTCTTTTCTACAATGACCCAAGCAAAGAAACAAACTCTGCCTGGTAAAGTGGCCTCTCTGCCACTCAGAATGATAAGTGAAGTGCAACAAGGCCATGTTTTTCTCACTACACTATAAATAAATGTACCAATATTTCAATGCTAGGGTTACAGTGCCAAATAACACACATATATATAAATCATGTACAATTTGTTTTTGTACCCTCCTGAAACTATTTTGGCCTGATAAAGAAGGTACAAAAATAATACCTCTGAGGAACACTCTAGTAGAAAAGAGGAGAAACACTTTCTCAAAGTGCACACCTCTAAATTGACTGGATGTCTTACTTTAGCCAGACAGTGACAAATTAGCCCGAATCGGTGTCTGGACTAAGTCATAAAAGCTGAATGCAAAGCCACAGGATACCACAGGATTCACTTACTCTCTTAATTTATTAACACGGTGCAAATAAACAATGTCTTCATGTGCAATGTGTCTGTTTCTCATTGAGAAGGGACTATTGCTCAAACCAGTGACAACACTTACTTACCAACTAACTACTACTCAACAACAGAAATGCTAACAGTATGAACAATAAACCATCACTAATCAAATAATATAAAATGAACGCATCACATGTGAGAACAAAGGCATTGTAAAAGAAATATGCCAGAATTAGATCTTACATGACTAATGTGGTAAGCAAGTGGGTGTTCCAGTGTTAATCTTTGGCTACAGTTTCTATAAGGTGGACGCTGTACATATATACATAGCTCCATCTGCTGGCCACATAGAGAAATACAAAACTGTAATAAAACATATGCTGTAAGCGTGTGTGTGTGTTTGTGTGCGTAGCCTTGGATCTGGTGTGGTATTTGGTATTTATCTCTAAGGTAACAGTGTATTCACTGGGATCAGTTAGGAGTTTGTTCCCATAACCCCTCACCAACCCCTACTCCCCAGCTGCTAACAAGATAACCTTTCTATGTTGGTGTGTATTTGTGTGTTCATCAAAATGGCACTCACCACGTTGTGACAGGGTGCAAAGACATCGCTGTAGAGGAGAGCACACTCCCTTTTGGCGTACGGCTGTCTGCCCAAGTCGCCTTCACACGGTCGCTCAACTACATAGTCGCTTTCACACTAAAACACACAACACACACACACAGAAGGTGATCGAGTATCTGATTACTCTTAAATATCACAGTGGACTTGAGGGAGACAAGCACACATAAATTACAGGAGCAACAGAGAGCTAGAGAGGAGTGAAAGAGTAAAAAGAGTGGGAGATACACAAAGACAGAAAGAGGGAAGAGGGTAAGGGGAGAATCAATGGAGGAGAGGAGCTGGGCTGACTCATACCTGTCCCAGGGCCCAGCTATCTCCAAAGGTCTGTGCGTTATTGACTTCCATGTGGCTGGAGGTGGTCATATCGTTCACTGTCACACTGTCAAAATTTCCACAGAGCCCACTGAGAAGGCCCTAAATGACAGAAAAAAAGACACTAAGCCATGTTTTCGGATTCCTTTCATAATAACAGTCTACGTACTGTACATAAAGACATACAAAGACATAAAATAATGCTACAAACTTACACTAAATTTTGGCGAGGAAAAACTGGCATGGCCATTTTCAAAGGGGTCCCTTCACCTCTGACCTCAAGATATGTGCATGGAAATGGGTTCTATGGGTACCCACGAGTCTCCCCTTTACAGACATGCCCACTTTATGATAATCACATGCAGTTTTGGGTCATAGTCAAGTCAGCACACTGACACACTGACAGCTGTTGTTGCCTGTTGGGCTTGAGTTTGCCATATTATGATTTGAGCATATTAATTTATGCTAAATGCAGTACCTGTGAGGGTTTCTAGAGAATATTTGTCATTGTTTTGTGTTGTTAATTAATTTCCAATAATAAATATATACATACATTTGCATAAAGCAAGCATATTTGCCCAGTCCCATGTTGATAAGAGTATTAAATACTTGACAAATCTCCCTTTAACGTAGATTTTGAACCAATAAAAAAGTGATTAATCACAATTAAATATTTTAATCGATTGACATCCCTATGTATATTAGAGCTGCAATGATTGGTTGACTAATCGATTAGTCGATCGACAGGAAAATAATTGCCAATTATTTTGATAATCAATTAATTGTAATTTTTCATGCAAAATGCTGATTTCAGCCTCTCAAATATGGAGATTACCTGCTTTTCTCTATTTTATATCATACCAAAGTGAATATCTTTGGGTTTTGGACTGATAAAACAAGACATTTAAAGACATCATCTTGGACTTTGAGAAACTGGAATGGACATTTTTCACTATTTTCTGACATTTTATAGACCAAACAATTAATGGAGAAAATAATCCTCGGATGAATTAATGATAACGAATAATCATTAGTTGCAGCCCTAATGTACAATATAACCGAGGACACTAAAAACTCTTTCATTTGCAAAATGTACTCACCTTCCACTGAGGTCCAACTCTAATGTGTACAGTTGTCTTGCGGTCCCAGAGGATGGTCAGGTCCTGATTGGAGAAGTGGACCACAGTGTAGTAGCCGGCTTTCCAAAGCTCGAACTCTGACCCTCGACCTACAACAGTGGACGGACTCTAAGGCAAGACAAACAAAGTAGATAGAAATCACTGGATTTTTATTGATATATTTAATTGATATAGTTTTGAAAAGGAAAAGAGACGCAGGTATATAGCTTGTTTGGTAAAAAGGGAGCGTGACTGTGTGTGTATAGTCCGTACCGGGTTGCCAGAGTTGTCGGTGAAGTAGATCGTGGTAAGTCCCACGTGAATGACCAGTATTTTCATGCACACAATGCCGCTCTCATAGCAGTCCTTGTTTTGGGCAACAATGGACACCTCGGGTTCTCCTGCACTCTGGTGAATGGGGAAGACAAAATATTGGAAGGGAAGAAAGTCTCTTCGGCACAATGTTTTCGTTTCTTTGTTCACAATTTCCCTTTTTACTATAGCCACAGCAGCCAGAAACGCAAAATCTGAATACCACATGATAGATTCAAACTTGAAATTTGATTCTACCTGTTCAGGAAACAGTGTCATTCTGGGTGCATGAGGTGACAAGAGGAAGGAAGCAACTCCAGGCTATTAACACACAGCTTTGACCTGCTTCCCTATTCTTTTCAGGTCTGCACAGTGGCGGCCGGCGGCCTGTTGGGTCTGTATTGGAATGTCTGTTCTGCTAATTCTAATTCTATATCCCTGGGAGCGCTGGAGTCCTGGGGTTTGAAGTGAACACTGGTCTCTTTGTGTCGCCACAGCTTTGCTGCTAGCATTACCATGGTGCAAACCCACCAACACACACACATACACACCCTAATCTGCTCTAATTAAAAGCCACTCTCTCTTCCAAGGAAACAAGCTTGGATCTTCTTTCCCAGATACAAATCGGTCTTGGCCGGGAAACGTGGAGGATGCTCCTTCTTTGCACTTAAACACAATCTATCTCTCACACACACTTCTCTGACACAGTTGAGCACTCTGACACCACCTGATTAGCATTCCAGTGCTCAAACTGAATCCATAAATGTGTCGAGTCAATTCCGTAAATTACACTTTTATTTGCACATACACAGAATCTACTCACTTTAAGCAGGTAGGCCTGACAGTCAGAGTAGTAGTCGTACTCCAGGCCATCGAAGGTGTGGTAGTGTCTGTCGCTGTACACAGTACACACAGCTGGACATGGTGAGTAGGTGCAGTTAAAATAGCCACGGTGACACACGCTGAGGAGACGGACAGGTGGATGCACATGGGGAGAGAGAAAGAGAAACTCATTGTCCTATGAATTATACAATTTTATGTTCTGAGATACAATTTGTTAGAAAGGAATCCTACATGGAAAATTGCACGTACTAAATGCAGTATAACATTAATTAATAAATAATATAATTGTATCACTGCTCAGTGTGGTGTTTCTCTATCTATGGTAGTAGAGTAAAAGGTGTATACCATTTGTAACATGATGTTTCCACAGTTTCTCCAGGCAGGTATTCAAGGCCCAGCCAGGCACAGGGGCAGTTCTCTGGATAGTAACACTTGCTATGGTGCAGCACCAGCCTTCATAGATAAAACACAACTCAAGTAGTAGGTACAAATCATGCAAACACCTGATATAAAACCAATATTGCAGTAAGTTAACTTCCCAGTTCTGTGAGTAAAACCTGTATGTAAAAAACAGATGAATAGCTTGCACACTGCAGGGATCCAATGTCCATTTATTTATTGCACACTCTAAACACAGTGTATATCTATGCCTTTCTAAAACCTGTATGTAACCTGAAGTGTAGATATTGGATACAGTTGGGAATTAAAGGTGTGGAAAGTAAATAAGATAACCTGGCTTCCACTGCATATTCTCATGGTGCCCTTGATGAAGGCTTTTAATTTGGAACTGACAAAAGCATACACGACTGTACATGCTCTGTAATAAATACACCTGTAAAAGACTAAACCCGTGGTTCTACCCATTGATTACAGATGACAACTGACTAGCTTCCAGGCAGCCACTGGTTTCAGTTGCTTTCATGACAGTATGAAAATCCACTTGCAGGGACTTGATTTTGCTAATCCATTACAATTAACGTTTTGCTTCCTTAAAAGGTCCAGTGTGTAGGATCTGGCGGTATACAGCGGTGAGGTGAGGAGATTACAACCAACTGAAGCCTCTCCTGTGTGCCAAGTGTGTTGGAGAGCTACGGTGGCTGACGCAAATGGCCCTCTCTAGAGCCATTTGGAGCAAAGCCAGTGTGTAAAGTGTGTGTGTATGTATGTGGGAAGTGAGTGGTGAAGCAAGAGAGAGAGAGCGGCAGCGACGGGAGCGAGTAACGTTATCGACTCCGGCCAAAGCAGGAAAAAGTTTGTCCGTTCAGGGCTACTGTTGAAACATGGTGGTGCAACATGGCGGACTCCGTGAAGAGGGGACCCACTCCCTATGTAGATATAAACGGCTCATTCCAACGTAATGAAAACACAACAATTCTTATTATCAGGTGATTATACACTAAAGAAAACATACTTATCAGCAATCAGGGAGTACGGGCAAAGAAATGTTCTAATAAAGCACTGATCTGAAGCATTTTATACACAATCTGCAAGTAGATGTTTATACTGAAATGAACAGAAGAATGTGACCCTGGAAGGTAGGAAATCACTCAAAAACATATAGTACGTGTTGCCAAGTGGACTGGAAAAACGACTTTTATGGTCTTTGGAAAAACACAAAAACACAACAATATTGGAAGGCAGTAGATGCGTATATTTTACCCAGGAGGGCAGACACAGCCAGGGATGCATGGTGTGCTGGGAGGGCAGGTGAGGTTCAACATCAGGTTACGGCAGGTCGGTGCACAAGCAACGCCTCCTCTCTGCTCGGTGCAGCTGTGGTACACTTTCCCCTCTGGACACTCCCCGACCTCGACACTATCTGGCTCTGCAATGCGCATGCACGAAAACACACAGACACACACTCAAGAAAATCAATGCCCCCATCGCCTTAAACATCAAACACATCGGCCAGTCATGGGAAACAAGCTACAACCACAGACATAAGGCTCTTGATTTCAGCAAGAGGGACACAGCCTGAAACGGCACTTTGTTGTTGGAAAGAACGAGAGCAGGAACTGAAGGGAGGGGAGGGAGCGCGGAGAGGTTACCTTTTTCCTCTGGCACACACTCCATCTTCCCATTTCTGCACAGGCTGATGGAGGAGACAGGAAGGGAGAGAAGAAGAGGTGAGTGTTCGGGAAAGAGAGTAATGTTATCAAACACAAGGTTCGTTTAAGTGCTCCACGTCTCATTTGACAATCACTTAAGCTTTTATTGCTTTCTCAATGTATCAGACAGTGTGTGTGAGGATGTTACACTGTGTGCAGTGAGGAGAGCAGCCAAAGTGCGCTTTCACTTTGCAGTGAAGGTCAAGGCCAGTTGTGACTCACCAGGGTCCAGAGGCGCTGAAGGTCACCTCCCCTGGCTGTGACACACCACCCATGGAGTAACAGTGACACTGTGACCTGAGGAGAAACTCATGACTTTATTCTAATTACATTAACTAATGACGACACTTTCTGTGTTGGTGTTGGTGCCTGTGTATGTGGGTTTCTGCCAAATAGAAATTGATGACCATTGTTAGGATGATATATGAGGAGGCCGACCCTTACAGTTGCACACAGCGCTGGCGCACATCGTCATGGTAACTGCCGTCTGCACAGCCACACCCCTCGGCACAGTCATCAGGGTTACACGTCTCCGTGCTAGACAGAGCACGGCAGGACCGCCCGCAAGACGACACACAAGAGTGGTACAGCATGCCTCCAAGACACACCACTCCTGTGTAAATACACACACACACAGTAATACACATTTTATATACTGTACGCCTAAGGCAATTCAATGTTTTTACTCTATGTGTACTGTGAGAGACACATCGAAGAAAAATGACAATAGCCATGTGATGGACAATAAAGTTTTTCTGATTCTGAAACAAACACAAACAACAATATCCACACATATAGTATAGCACAGTTTAAATCTGTGACCATTTCCATCTTAAACACAACACAGTATAGAAAAAAAGCAACCAAGAAAACAAATACTCACCACATTCAGAGACGTGTGACCTGAAGTTAACGTTGACTCCGTGTTTAGAGCAGAGGTAAGCGTAGTGAGCCAGTGCTGTGCACAAACAGCTGCTCCCACAACGGCAGGCCTGGTAGCGGCACTGCTGCTGGTAGATGTTTGGACTGATGTAGCCATGACACGGGGCGAATACACTCCCCACAAGCACCTCACACTGGGTCGCATAGAATACTAGAAAATATACACAGACACACACAACCCCATTTAACATATTTGAAATTTTAGTCTGGACAAACTAAGATACACTGCAACTAAAACCTGCACAAATTACAGTGTCACAATCATATTTAGGATGTCAGGAGGTAAAGTGCAGTCTGTAGAGCTGCTGGCATTTAAGCCCATGAAGTTTATCCTCCTTGTGATCAATGTTGGAAATTAACATTTTTGTCTACCTGCCACTGTGGCTGGTGGACTACAAATCTACCGACTACTCAATAGATTACCATTGTTTTTTTGGCTGGTGAGGGAAGCAAATCTAGCAGCCACTTGCATATTTTACCAGCATATGGCTGGTGGCTGTTGCTAATTTCCAACCCTGCTCATGATGCATTCTCTAGCTTGCTTGATTTCAGGCCACCCTTCACCCTTTCCATTTTCCTAATCCATGTATTTATCTTCAGTAGATTCGTCTAACGTAACGGTGTCTTTACAGGTCTCGCTAAAAAATCGGTTAGACAGCTGCATCGCTCTAGGTCTGAGATCTTTACACTGGCTTCCTGTCTGTCAAAGAATTGATTTCAAAATACTACTGCTGGTTTATAAAGCCCTGAATGGTTTACGGCTAAAATACAGTACATTTCTGATCGTCTGCTACATTATGAAACCATCCAGACCTCTCAGGTCGTCTGGGACCGGTCTGCTTTCTGTCCCCAGAGTCAAAACTAAACATGGACAAGCAGCGTTCAGTTTTTATGCTCCATATTTCTGGAACAAACTCCCAGAAAACTGCAGGTTCGCTGCAACTCTCACCTCTGAAGACTTTTGTAAATAAAATAAAAAAATATTATTTATTTCTTACACTGCACTGTAATTTTTATTCTTGTATTTTATCTTGTTTTTATTTTATATTCTCCTGGCTTTTTAATGACTGGTTTTAATTGTATTTAAATATCTTTTTATAATGTATTTATTTTGCACTTTGTCTCGGTGCTTTTCATGCTTTATGTAAAGCGCTTTGAATTGCCTTGTTGCAGAAATGTGCTGTATAAATAAACTTGCCTTGCCTAATATTAAATCAAGGTAAAATTAACAAGTACACCCAAAATAATAAAAACAGATGAAGCCATTATTACCATTGTGCTGGTTCATCTCACAGGGGTCTATGATGGGCAGGTTGACTGGAGCGACACAAGCAGATGAAACCTTCCAAGCATTGGCATGAAGCTGAGGAGTGCCCTCTATCATACCTGCTGGGGACCTACACACACACACACACATACACACACACACACACACACACACACACACACACACAGTGAGTTAAAGTGACATTTTCAACATTGATCTATGAGTGGGAAGTACTTGCTCACAGGAAGTCATCTCGTAGATTTCCATTGAAGGTTCCACAAAGGCCCAGCGTGTGTCCCCGCCATTGGCTGTCCAGCTGCAGATAGACCCGCCCCCCTCGACCATCATAATGCAGATTCAGACCAATCCCTGCCTTCAGCTGTGTAAACACAGAGGTCAGCTTCCGCACTTCCACTGCATCTATGTACCCAGAAACAAACACCAAAACCCATGATCAAAGATGAAATTGTATATAGCATGGCAGAGACAAGCACCCAGGTGTTCATAGCAAACAATGCTGTTTGCACCAGACCCAGGCACACGTTAGATACTGTATGTGTACATGTACTGTATGTATATATTTCCTAAACCTAACCAAGTAGTTTTGTTGCCTAAACCTAACCAAGCTACAACTGAAAACTAAAAATAGTAACTTAAAAAAATGTAAAAACCGAAAATAATAAGTCAACTAACTCTCTAGTCCTGAGTTTGACCCATTCATCCAGCGCAACCTACTCCTTGCATGTACTTTGTCACTCTTTATATCACCACTACTATTAACGGGTGTAAATACCCAAATAGCTGCCATGTGACTATTCTCACCCGGGTGCAAATACTTATTTTTATAACAGTACAAAGAGGAATTATTTCAGTGTGATCTGATTGAATTTGATATGTAACATAAACCCGTGGTGTATCAAAGAGCTTTTGTGATTCCTACCATCAACATAGGGCAGGACAGGCGCCGGGTTGACACCAATTATCACGTCCCCCTCTCTGGTCAAAGTGATCTGATGACTCACATCTTCATCCAACACCACTGTCACCGACTGAATACACCCCTGATGCTGTAGACACACAGACCATACAGAAGGGATGGTTATATATATGTGGAGAGGAAACTGCGTGGTTGGTTGAGCGTGTGTGCATGTGAATGCAAGTAATGACCCTACCTCTGCACAGGTAGTGTACTGCAGTGTGACGGTGAATCTGCTGCTACTGCGGCTCTTTGCCAGGACGTACTGACAGGCCCCCGGCTGGAGAAACATCCTACCGTCCAATGTCGTGACAAACACGTCACCTACCACCAAACACTCCGCTGAGAAGGGAGAAGAGGTACGGTAATTAATCTGAATTCACAGTTTCCCCTTCAGTAACTGTTCTGATAAACTCACCTGTGCAGTTGTTCTCAGTGCAGTTCCACACTCCTCCCATGCACACGCTAACAAAAAACATACAATAGGTTAACAGCACATTGGCAAAGCTACAGTATATACTGTACATCAGACCGGCAGATATGGGTACTTTGCAAAACATCAGGGCTGTGCCCCTTTTTGGGGGATAGAAAACCGAAGATCCTATAGATGTCAATGCAATTTGATGTGTGTTTGGTTTGTAATTTTGACAAGTTTGTATGAGTTTATTTGTTGTTAAACAAACATTTTTTTTTATACACGTCTAATAATTATTTTGCGACCTTGCCTGAACCTGAGCGTTCATGATAGCTTAATAAATTATGGTTGATCGTCATGCCAATTCAGCTTTTCCGAAAAAATGCAAGTTCAAGTGGATGAAGGACCCAACACAGTGGCTGGATATTACTTATCCGGACATCTATACATATTTATTTTAATCACGTTAAGCTAAATGTTGTCTGTAGATAACCAACATTTTAATAGCAAAGTGTTTGATTAATAAGCTGAGATTTAGTTAGAGATGACTGTGTGATGCTGCTCTACTGAATGACTGTACTGCAGAAGCCTCCCACTCAAGCTATCCATCAGTAGTAACTGTCACCAGCATCATTTAGCCATTTACCATACTTGAGTGAATATTCATATATCTTATGTGCCTCAAATCTCAAAGCCTTGGTTAACCCACTACAGCTTTTCTGCATTTTCCTGTTTCTCTCCATATGTGACAGCGCGTTTCTTTCCCCCAAAATGGGATGACACAATGCCGGTCAGATGTATGCTGCTCACTCGTGATTACATGTCCACACTTACCAAACACTGCATCCTTGTTGAAGCACATGTCCTTGTACATACGAACTGCCATGGTAAACACATGGACACTGAGAAACAGCGATACATGTTCCATTTTGTAGGATGAGACCTGTGGGAAAGAGGATTACGAAGTTTAAAGTGAGTTTAGAGGTCAATGAACTAAACATAATTTAACAGAAATTAGGAAGATAATTAAATACCATCAGGGCAGTAGCAGCCATCCAGACAATGCAAGTTGGTTCCCAGACACTCTTTCTCAAATGTACAGGTGGGTGGACAGCAACTGATGCAGTCTCTGTAGACAAAACTCTCCTCACAGCCATCATCTACATACAAACACACACACACAAACTGAGTTTCACACAGATGCAGATCACAGAACATGAGCATGGAATAAATGTTGACCTAATATAAATATAGCGGAGCTGGAGTGGTAACTTACTACAAGAAGGGAAGCTGTCTCTCCACTCTCTTACTGGATATCCAACATGTGAGCAGGCTCGGGTGTATTCAACCAAGGCTCGACAAAACGTTTCCTCGTCATCAGATCTGAAAAAAAGAAGGAAAAAAAAGAAATGTTTTTGGGGTACTGCATTCATTTCATTTTAAGAGTCTCTACAATTGAAGCTTCGACTGTAGCTAGCAATGAAAAGGTTTATTCTGTAACTGGGTTTACATCGATAACAACACAGAGAGGTGAAGAAAAAGTCGAATGTATCAATAATCATAAAATCATATCATAAATCATAAAAGTGTTTTGACTTACACACACAGGTCAGACACACAGCTGGCCACAAAGGGATTCGGGTCAATGTTTTCATGACAGGACAGAAATGGGAAGAAGAGAATTGCACTGCATTTCTCTATGGCATCCTGCACACATTCACAACAAATACAGTATGGTATGAATACAAAGCACATAATGTAATATACAGAGAGGTACAGCAAAGCAAAACAAACACTGCTGCAGTCATTTAACACACAAGGACCATTCTCTTAAAACTGCAACAGAGATGCCAGTCTTTCACTCTTAAGATTTAATCATAAAGAAGCTAACTTTGCTAGTTGTATTTTTTGTCAAGCAGTAAACATATTTATATGGTGTACTGTGGTGACATACAATTGACCCTTCGCAGATATCCTCAAAGTTTAAAGGGGAGTGCTGGATTTTTTTGCTTTCCCAAAGCCAAAAACGCTGAATCCATCGAAAATCAACAAAAAACTCCAAGGTAAGACGTTAATAACGTTAGCTAGCCTAACACGTTAGCAAACAAAGACGGTTAATTAATTATTATTTGTGGGATCCAGTGTATGGATGGGGTGTCGGACGCTTGTACTGGGACCGTTGAGCTTTTCCCTTGATTTTAATGGGCTCTTCCTTCACAATACTGTATTATTTCATATTATGTAATATTGTAATCCTTTCTGTCTACCTCTCTCTGATATTTCAGAACGATTATTCCAGATATTTGCCATTATTTCCTTTGGAATATCTCACACTGATATCGTTGAAAATGCCAAATTGACATCCTGGGTGCAAAAGCTTGACAGGCCTAGCAACAGTAACCAATAGGGGCGGGGCGGGGCTTAGCGAGGGGTGAAATGAGTGTATGCCAATACTAATAATGAGTAGAAAGAATGTTTCTGTGGTTCTTACATCCATGTCTGACTCAGAATGGCAGGCCCCATTGAAGTCGAGGTCTACTGATGGACAGGCTCTCTCATGGGGCAGGTCCACCGCCCAGCTGTTAGCAAACACTGCAGGCTCATCTGTCCGAATGCCTAAAACACACAGCACATAAGCCACAACAAACAGATTCATTATTAGTTAAGCACATACATGGGGTAAAGATGCTGTACAGTTGATAAACTATTCAAACATGTCCACAATCATTTCTGTTTCTATATTGTCATCAAACACATTTACGTTAAACATGAAATAGAATGATAAAATAAAATAAAAATTAGAGGAGGAAGAGCAAATCGGATCAAAACTGTGTTTTTAAATGTGCCATGTCCATTTTAGCTTTATAGTCAGAGCCTTTCCACTTGTTTACTCTCTTTCTCTGAGCTCATCCTCACTCCGCACACCGCAGTTCATATTACTGGACATCAGAGGAAGGATTCTTGCTCCTTCCAGCCATTCAAACCCAAACTATCAGTTCTCCCCTATCCTTCCACTCTGCTCTCTCCAGGCCACCATAATTGGCCTCGAATCAGTGTTGAGTGTATAATAATAATAATTGAGCTGAGTGGGTGCTGAGAGAAGGGATAAGAGGATGGAGGGCCGGTCAGGCCGGTCTTACCACGGGAAGTGGTGAGGTCATCGCCAGCAATGTGGTTGAAGTTCCCACATAGGCCACAGGGGGCGCCCTGGTGATCCTCGCTCATCTTCAGGTAGACGCCCGAGCCTCCATCCCAGGCCAAAGAGAAGCCAAACACACTCTTCACCAGCAGGTAATCAGCCAGTCGCTCAATAAACACACCGCCTACAGTCTGAGGCAGACTTAACCTGACATTTCAGAAACAGACAAGTCGAGAGAGTGACAGAGAAAATTAGCTTTTTGAAAATAATGCTCATAATGGTCAGTGTGGATCGGGTGCTGAGAAACTAACCCTTTCTGTTCTAACAGTTTTGTAGCAAGATGTTTTTATTGAAGACTCTCAAAATCTATCTGTGTCTTTTTCTTTCTACAGCAGAAAGAACACACACGCACACACACACACAGACACACACACACCTGCGGCCTCCCTGGTGGACCTGATATCCAGAGATGTGGATCTCGTCCTCATTTGGGAAGAACAGACTGAGAGCTCTTGGGCATGAATAAACACTTCCGCGACACACTCTGCTGTTGTGGACCTGAGAAGACAAGAAAAAGATGAAAGAGAATAAAAGAAAGTGTCACAGAGGGACAAGCATGGGAATTTTACCAAGGATTGGCCGCGGCCTGTAACCTGAGCCATTATTGTAAAAACAAGTCACCTGTCTGTTAATGATGCTGCCACCAACTGCCACAAATGGCTGTTGTGGTATGCACTGTGAATTACTGCAACAGCTCAATTTACTTAAGGCTACGATTATCAAACTATATATGACAGAGGATGCAAGGGATAGACAGAGTTAGAAACACTTTAGGACATTAATTTTGAAGTAACTTAATCAGCAATTAAAAACAATGTCACAAAAGTTTGAATGTTGAAATTAAAAATGGAGAAAAGTCTTGATGAATTGAAGTAAATGGGGGCCGCATTTAACAACAGCAAAACTATATCAACAACCCGCGCAATATAACCCACGTCTCATTTATCCAACATCTTTGCTAAAACCGTACAATTTAAAACACTTCGGACTTGTCTGGACTCACATGGACAAGTAGCGCACCTGTGCAAGAGTGAGACTGTTTATGCTGAAGAGATTTAAATAGTTTGGTTTTAGCAAAGATGATTGAGTCTGTACACAGATATTTTGATATACTGTAGTTTTGCTGTTGTTAAACGCGGTCACCATTTACTTCAATTCATCAAGACTTTTCACAGTTTTTTGATTCTTCGTTCGCCGTGGAGGCATACGAGAAAAGAAGTTTTCTTCAAGAATTCAAGGTAACACGGGGTGAGTAATTGCTATAAAATGGTTATGTTGTGGGTGAAGTATTCCTTTAAATGATAAAGCTGGTGAAATCCTATATTTTTGTTATTGTTAACAAATGGCAGGAAAAAGACCTAAACCAACAATCAGTTATTTCATCTGTTAAGGCATAGTAGCTATCAGCGAATATTACTCAAACTGGAGGAAATAAGTATATTTGTTGGGGACTCAAAATAAACTGCAGCACCCCTTTTATATGGTAGTGAAGAAACATGTCACCCAGTGCAACAGTGTGGCTTACTGATGTGTTTTTGAATGTCTACTGCACAGTGGACAAAGCTATATCTATATCAGGCTTTGACTAAACAATACTTGTCAGTAGGAAAGATTTATTGTTAAAAAGTCTTCTGTTCCCAAATTTAAATTGCAAAATAATGTAATAGGTTAAGAGGAACATACTGTATGCCAAACACAGACAATTTAAAGCTCATACAGGGTTGACAATAACTGCTAACTGGTATGCCACCCACTGTTATATAACCCTTAATTAACTCCTGTTTGTTAAAGGATTTTTGGTTGGTTTAAGCAGTTAAATACCACTGTATAATAGCTTCTTAATGTGACTTGAGTGTTATTTTAGTTTGACTGTAAACATGGTGTTATTGTAAAAAAGCCAGACCACCCTGTATACATACAGGTTAAATATCTCAGTGGGTAATTTCAATCTGTATGCTCTTACCCACACCGTGTACTGTGGTGCAGCTGAGTGGCAGTCCTGGGCCAGAATATAAGAGCAGGTCCCAGGGAAGTAGAAGTAGATTCCATCAAATGTTTCGTAGTGGTGCTGACCCCACGACCTGCAGATCCCGTCTCTATCCTGGCCCTGGTTAGGTACTGAGAGGAAAATGGGTGATTCACTCAGACAACCTTTTCCTAATGATGAAGTGGATCAGTTTCATGTGGTGACGCAAGTGAATTTCAGCACAAATTGACACTTTGTTAAACCGAGAGCATAGGTCAGACATCCTATCTCTTTTATCATCTTTATATCTTTCATTTCATTAACCTTATCAGTGGAAAATGAATACCTGAATTTTCTTAAACAAGCTCTTTGTTGCAGGAAATCCCCGGAGCTGGTGATGCCAAGATGCTGCCTAAGACCATCCCTAAAGTCTCAGCGGGCGGGGGCTGGTGACAGTGAGTCACATCCCTTTAATCTGATTAGTGAGTGGCTCGTCATGCTGATGGAAATCCCAAATTGTACATCTTGTAAATGATTCTTTACAGATCTTAATTACAAAAAGATACCCATGTTTCAATCCTCACAATTTCCCAATCTTATTTAATATTTTTAGAACATGTGTTCTGTGGCATCAGCTCTGATCTTCAAGCTGGGAAGCTTGATCATTTGTTTTGGATGAGGCTTTCATGGCCCACTTTAAATGCTCCTATGTTTTACTTGACTGTGCTAAATATGCATATTATTTATCTTCTAGTAAATTGTCTGTTTCAGGATTTCATTTCAAGCCTCAGTTCAGTTACAGCTCCCTCAGGAACTATATTGTTTCCAACATGTGTGTCAACGCTAAATTAGTTTTGTGAAATGAAAAAATGTCTTTACAATAATTGAGACCTCAGATCTCCTGATATACTGTATGAGGAGTCTGTTCAGAATATAGAAACCAGAAACTCCATCACTCAGCCCTTACCCTATTACCTTAGGGCAAGTGATTTTATATTTGCTGCTGTAGGATGTGTGTGTGTGTGTGTGTGTGTGTGCGTGTGTGTGTGTGTGTGTGTGTGTGTGTGTGTGTGGATTGATTAGAGGCTGGTGGATTTGTATCAACAAAGAGAGAAAGAGAGAGAGAGATCTGGTTAAATCTGATAATTAATACTGTAGCGTGTGCATGTAATTAACATTTGTTGAATGATTGGTGAGTCTGATGCACATGCACGAACAATCTCATACACATTCCTGTATAACTGAGTGTGTAACTGTACACTCTATGCTATTATTAAAAAGTTGTAAGCCTGCTAACCAGCTAGTCTGTTGCATACCAGGAATGGTGCTTGGCAATCAAAAATAAGGTTACCGTGTGGATGGTCAACTGACAAATCTGATCTGACACCGAAAACAGACAATGTAGGTGTGTGTGTGTGTTTCTGTGTATTACTCACTGATCTGGCAGCGGTCTCCCAGTGCCTGGAACTGAGCACAGTCACACACACCGTCCTCCTGACACCAGCCACCATTGAGGCAGCCACAATATTCTGGGAAAGACACGATCAAACTCAAGTTCACTTACCCCGGTCTATCTGGGTGATGATGATTTTAAGATTCTGTGAGTGCATTTAGGGTCGCTTCAGAAGGAGCGTATTTACCTGAAGAGGCATCTCTGGCTGTGTAGTTGTGTAAAATGCTGCGTGACAGAGTACCCTCCGACAGCAGCGGTCTGTATGTCTTGGAAAACATTGAACAATAAACACTTAGTTCCTTAAATGATTCTTAACAGCATCAGTGACACGGTGCTGTACCGTTAGTGACCTGCTGCTGCAAGTTAAAAGTTGCGTCAAGTTGAGTGGGAGAAAGTGTACGTGTGGGTCTCATTCGTTACAAAGACAGCTTTGTGCCCGTTAGGGTGTTGTGCGCATGTGGGTGCCCTGACCTCCTCTGGTTCTCTTAGGTGTAGTGTACCAACCTCCTCCCCGAGGAGATCCCGTTTCCTCCGAAGTGCATTAGCCCTCCTGCACACACACAAACATGCACATTAGTGGGAAGAAACAGTCAGAGGGGAGACTTAAGTGCACTTTACACCGCTTGAATTCGGACTCCAAGCTACTCTTTACTGAACCCTCACACGCACAAAGTGCACATGCAAACACACTCATATGCTGTCTCCGCCACACACCCTAGTGACCGAAACAGAAAGTGCAAATGCATTCATCACTGTCAGGCCAGATGATTGTGAGAATGACCTGTGAAATATCATATTGATGATTTTATTTTTACTTAATATTACCTATATTTTTGCCACAAAAAAATAATCAATTTCATTTCCACTCCTTTGAATTACCTCTGTAGTCTTCCTTCTGCCACTGAAAGTCGGCTCTGGGCTCCTAAACACAAAGTTATACAATTATAAAACCATCGTTGTAGCTAAATGTAGATCCAGAGGTGTCTAATGAGAAACATTTTACTAATTCACATCTGTATCATTTGTAATGATTTAGAAGTTGATGTCATGTTAGGACACATGACATCATCATCATGACTTCTGCACTATATTCATTTTTTTAATAGTCGTGTATCACAGCTGTTACCCTGCACTATATTCAGTTTTAACAGTTTTCTTCATCTCCTTGTATTATATATCTGGTATATTTTTTTTGTACTTTGCACTACTAACTTTTTTTACTGCCTTTTTACTAACATGTTTTGCACTATGGAACTGTGATGCTGGAAACTTGAATTTCCCTCTGGATCAATAAAGTTACTATCTATCTATCTATCTATCTATCTATCTATCTATCTATCTATCTATCTATCTATCTAGTAAAACACAAAATACAAGTGTGAACCTGAAAATGAGCATGATATGGGACCTTTAAGTTACACTAACTGTTTAAAATGCCTCCTATTTTCATAATTATTGCTATTAATATTAATCAAATTCCAAAGTTTGTGCGCCTATGGTCCATCTTTTTTTGTGTTTTAGAAAATAGTGTTTTCCTCTTTTATTTTTAATTTTTAATTTGCATTTTTGACAAGTTTTCTTCATCTCCTTGTATTTTTATATCGGGTATATTCTTTTGTACTTTGTACTACTAACTTTTTTACTGCCTTTTTACTAACATGTTTTGCCCTATGGAACTGTGATACTGGAAACTTGAATTTCCCTCGGGATCAATAAAGTTACTATCTATCTATCTATCTATCTATCTATCTATCTATCTATCTATCTATCTATCTATCAGGGAGAACAGTTTTATACAATAAATGCTTTATAATAATTATAAAAGCAACTGATTTCTGTCAGATCATATAGATAAACAGAAAAAAGGGTACTTCAATCATATTCTAAAAGAACTTGGCATACAAGTGACTTAATAATATAAGGAATATTTACAACCTATGGTAGACCTATTAATATCCCTATATTTTGTTCACATTCATATCATATATAACATATAGATAAACAGAAAAAAAGAGTAGTTCAATCATATTCTAAAAGAACTTGGCATACAAGAGTATTGTGACTTAATAATATAAATAATATTTACAACCTATGGTAGACCTATTAATATCCCTATATGTTCACATGCATATATGTGTAGAAAACTTTACTGCAAGACTATTATAAAATTTTGTATTAGAGTAAAACTGTCAGACTCACCCTCAAGAAACAGCAAGTGGGAGATTGAAAACGACATAAGAAGAAATCGTTTCACTGTCCACTTTAAGTTCATCTCAGAGTCCGAAAGGGAAGTCCCGCCGAAACGTTAACGGTGCATCTCAGTGGTCCCGGGAGGAAAGGAGTTTAAGATGTCTGGTAGCACCGGGGACGATGCTTTGGTCGTTTACCTGTAGAAACCTACCTGGTGGCGACACCCCCCCTCTGAGCAGATGATGACGAGTAGCCTACACCTGTTGTGTGGGCAGGTAAAGCCTGCACTGCTCTCTGTCACTGCAACATCCTCAGCCAGCAGCACACAGGCAGCCTCGGTTAGTTGTGGTCTGTGCGGGTCTGTGCAGGTCTGTCGCTCCATCACGGAGGTTTTCACCTCTAAAGGTAAATATCCTGCTGACCACATGACCTGGGTGTGACACCTCTGACGTAGACATAAACTGGAGGAAAACAAGAGGGCAGGGGGTTCCTTTTATTGGCTTGATTGAACTTGTGATACCTGGAAACCAACCAGAAATAACGTTAACCCAGCAAAAAAAGTAAGATCACCTCATTACTGTAATGAAACTATGAACTTCACAGAACAGCTACAACATATATTAATTAGTTCTGCCTAATAAGTAAAGTAATTATATGATAAGCCTAATAAGTAAAGTAATTATTCCTCTTCTATTGTCTTATTCTACTGAAATGATCTGTGTTGATCAATAACATATAATAAATATAATAAGCGTCAGTCCAAGAGTTTCGTCTCTTTGCTACGCTACGTTAATGCTAACTTACCATACTGTGATTAACGCTAGCTAACATTAATTAAAGGTCCCATATTGTAAAAAGTGAGATTTTCATGTCTTTTACTTTATAAAGCAGGTTTAAGTGCGATATAAATACTGTTAAACTATCAAAACGCTCACTATATGGAGAAATACACACAGCTCGTATTCAGAAATTGTGCATTTGAAACAAGCCGTTAGGATTTGTGTCCATTTGTGATGTCACAAATATATATATATAATATATATAATATTTAGACCATTACACGGTTTTAAACATAAACATTCTAAATGTGTCCCAGTTTATTTCCTGTTGCAGTGTATGTGAATAACAATCAGCTGACAGGAAGTACACATGGACCCAAACTGTTGCCTAGCAACGCAATTCTTTTGAAATGCAGACAAAGGGTAAATACAGGTATATTCAAGCAGACAGTATGAGGAAAATAACGTTTTTTTTTTACATTACAGCATGTAAACATGTTCTAGTAGAAAAACTAAATACAAGTATGAACCTGAAAATGAGCATGATATGGGACCTTTAAAGTAGTAGCTAGTGAGCTGGGCAAAAAACTTATTCTATGGAAAAACTATTCCTTAATCAAAAACTGAGTGTAATAAATGTCTGTCTTAGCTAATGTTAAGTCTGTTATATTCTTGAAGCTAATGTTTTTCCAATGAAATAACGATTGTAATGCTGTAACGAGACGTTAACGTTAGCTAACGCCAGTTATGTTCATCTTTGGACGTTTAGCTTAACCAATCTTAGAAAAAGGTAACTTTACGGAATAACCAACATTACGTTAGCTTGTCTTAAAAACTTCTTGAGCAGACGATTATCTTATTGTAATGATGCTAATATGTTTTGTTTTGCCAAGCTATGCTGTTGAGTTGACACTTCGGCAAAAAATTATGTGCAGGAAAAACAAGTGCAGTGTGCACTCCCATCCCGTTTTATGTCTTTGCTCACATTGAGTACATACGTAGAGTAAGGGTATAGTCTAATGGAAGTTTTTATTGGACTTTATTAGTTGTAATCCACAGAAGACATTCCACAAATGTGTACCATGATTTCCAAATATCACTATCCACAAACATGTATTTTTGTATTTTTGTTGTGTAAAGTCACATCCACAAAAATACAGGGCGATTTGCAAATACGCACAACTTACTCTGTAAATACGTATTTTAAGGTTTACATGTAAAGTGATATTTACGCATTTGTGCATCTATTGCTACACGTGGCATACTATTTGCGCATTGGCAGATCGCTTCCTGTGGATTTATGGGCCACGTGACATTTGTAACTTTCCTCCTGTTTGTTTACAGAATTTTGTACCGATTGGTACCGCAGCAGATCTGTAGATAATAATTGTAATCCACAAAAGACAATTCACAAGTATGTACCATGATCTGCAAATATTTCACTACCCACAAATGTATTTTTGTATTTGTGTTGTGTAAAGTCACATCCACAAAAAAACAGGGCGATTTGCAAATACACATAACTTACTCTGTAAATATGTATTTTAATTCCACATAAAAATGTTATAGGTTTACAATATATGTTATACAAATACATGTTTGTGGATAGTGAAATATTTGCAGCTCATGGTACACATTTGTGGAATGTCTACTGTGGATTACAACTAATAAAGTCCAATAAAAACTTCCATATAGTCTTGTCTATTCTTAATGTATTAATGTATTCATGTTTATGTTGTTGGTGAGAGGGAGGGGGTTATATATAAATTATATATTATATATTAAAGTCTTACTCAGTTGTATTTAATAATTAAATAATTGCCACATTTGGAAATAGGATATCTGGATTGCTGATTGCATATGCATGATGCTGACACAGTAAAAGCAGCATCTGCACAATATAAAACAGTCCAATGCAATATAGCCCAATAATATTATTATTGTGAGGCTTATAAATACTTAATCGACCCTGTGTTACAAGGATGAATCAGCTCTCTCAAAGTTATGGAAAGGCATTCTTATATTTTGTCCATCCTATATATTCAGGGGTATAATATGAGGAAAATATGAGGAAGGACGCACTGTTTGTTTTCATTTATATTATGTTGCCATCAACACTTCAAACTGTAAGGCCCTGCATCTCTTTTCTTTATCAAAGAAACAAGAAAATGTTATGAAGTGTGCCGTCTACCAATACACTGGAAATAATTGGTGATGCTTTACTGCTTATTTCCCATGTAATATTAAATAAATGTAGAAATGAAGTATATTACATTTGAAAGGATGTAGATGAGAATTTCATAATTCCTAACAACAAAGACCAAGATGGAGAAACATATTTGATCATATTCTTGTTTATGACTCTGGCCTGTTCTGCCACTTTGGCTTTGATGCTGCAGAGAAAATTGTCTATAAATATTGATGCCAAGAGACACTCATCTTGGCATTTCTCTCATTCTAGGCTGTACTCCAACACCATAACAGTGCACTTTCTTAGCTTTTATAAGTACCATTTCTATAGGCAATTTTCACAGCAGCCACTTTGACATGTCATTGCAGGATAAACACAGGTGTAATTGATAACATTAATTGTGACCCTGTTCCATTTGTGGGCCAGGGCCTTGGTATTGTGCATGTTGGCTCACTGGAATGACTGTGACACACTAAATAGAATGGGACCATAATTAATTTAATCAATTACACCTGTGTTTACCCTGCTATGACTTGTCAAAATGTCTGCTGTGAAAAGGGCCCGCTGTAAGATGTTGCAATAGGATCAAATGGAAATTTAGAGTACATAAATTACAATTAATAACCAATTATTTAACTAGCAAAAGGCAACAGTGAATATTATGAATGTAAAGACATAATAGCAGTCATACGAGGATCTGATTTCATTAGCCTTTGGATTGTCTCCCTCTGCAGGTTAATCATGTTTATATCAGGTGTAGTGTGCATGCTTTTGAACAGCACAGAACAGAAGAAAAACACATAAAGGTTTAAAAAATCTCATCTTGTTTAATAGCACTGTACATAGTGATACATGTTTGTTTAAAACTCTTTGTAGGAGTTTAGGTAGAAGCAGGAGGAGGGAATTACTGAAGGAAGAAGGTTTCAAGTCCATAAGAGTGACTCGGATGGTGTCAAGGGTAGAACAGGGTATTATTGGGTAGATTTACGTAGTTAAATGGCTTAAAGGGTTTTTAGGGGAATTAAGGGAGAGGAAGGAACGTAAATTGGAGGTAGTTGAGGTATGTCTAAGGTCATAGCCCACCAAACCAGAGGTCACGGTTTCATTTCTTCTTTGAAATTAGCGGGTTGATTTCATCCTCTGGTTTGAGACTATGCCACTGGGCTATTGGCCTTCGGGGGTTTGCCAGCATGTCTTCCCAGTGGCGTTGCTCAGTCCCAGTGCTGTTATTGCCCAGCAGCAACTTCCCGATGGCATCATTCTTCCCAATCTTATCATAGTCCAACACAGTCACTGCTACCTGCACCTTCTGTGAGTGGAAATATACACACATACATAGAAAATTCATGAATTTCTGACAGAATTGCATCTGTGTGTGTGTGTATGTGTACAAATATGCAGTATGTACCTCTATCTGTTCACCAGTCACTTCAAAGCTGAAAGACTCGTTGTAGTAAGGGTTTAAAGTGTTCTTCTTTATCGTTGTTTTCTTTTTCTTGAGTCTCTTCCCATTCTGCATTAAGTGGATCTTCACATAAGGGTCTGACAGAGAGAACAGAGAGGTTTTATGTCTGAGCAACAGACCAACAACCTGGCAACTGACGCAGTAACTCCATCAGTGAAACACAACATCTATTGTAGGAGCTTCTGACAGTTTCCCCGAATTAGAAACTGCTTGAAAGTGGACACACCACTGGAAAGTAGTTACAAGGCTTTGATGCTCAACCAGAGCTTACTAATCTAGGCTATTTAGGGTGTACCAAGTCATATTATAAAAAGTACTGAGACATATTTATATAGTTTATTACTTAAAGAGTTTAAAATGATTAAAAAAACATGACTTTGTTCTAGTGCTGAAGTTGTCTGTACTGAAAAACACACGAGTCACCTGACATGGAGCTTACACTTAAATCTAATGTGAATCCATTTTTTTTGCTGCTGGACTCACCTGATAATCCACCCACATCCATTTTCTTCAGGTTTTTGGCCTCCAAAATCACCAATGTCAGCTTCCCTGCAGTAGGCACATACCTCAAGGACAAGCATACGTCTCCAAGCCGCTCACTCTAATACAGAGAAAAAAGAAGTGAGTGTGTTGTTGGGGCATTGTTTAAAACACAAGTATGGCTTCACAATTACATAAAACAATATTGAAGCAGTCTTCCTCAGAGACAGAGATGACTATTCTGTGCAGAAGTCCAGGAAATCCTTTGAAATTAAATGTAAATATCAAAAGGAGAAAGTATTTGAAGAGACATCAAGTATTAGTAACCATTAAATACAAAGAAACACATCATTGAATAAACGTAAAACCAGTTTAAAAATTGTGTTTCCCACTAATAACAAACAAACAAGATTTTTTTTTATCCTAATTAACTTTGTGCTTTTTTCAAGTTCAACTCCTCTCCCCCTCTCACAGTGCGCTCCCACCTCCTCTTTCTCTGCCTTCTGCAGATCCCTCCACTCCTGCAGAGACTGACTGAAGTCAATGCTGCTCATCAGTATCTTCACAGCTCCAATGGCGTCGTGTTTTGAGAAACGGTCGAAGTCATACACAGTCATCACCAGTGTCTTCCCGCCCAGCTCGGTGTACAGTACCTACAGAACACACATCGAAGACAATAACTTGAAACATACATTGTACCATGTGCTGATAGTGAACCGAGTCAATTTACATTTACATTTACCTTAAATGTGAAAGTCTCATTGAAATTGGGTTCAAGGGTCTTCCTGTGAACTTTAGTTTCAAACTTTTTCTTTTTGTCCGGGAGCAGATAGAGTTTAACGTAAGGGTCAGAGCTACCGCCAACATCCATTGCAGGAAGTTCAGCAGCCTGCAAGATGCCGACTATCAGCTAGAATGTGATAGCAAAGGAAAGTAAGAACAAGAGATGAGAATCTGGCTAATTGACAGAGAGGGGAGAAGTATTAAAATGGTGACATTTTAGAGTTGGCAGGTGGTGGGCAAAAACATGTCATAGTGAGTAGCAGCATCTCACCGTATTATCTGTGAAGTTGTAGTCTAATGTGAAATGCAGCCGGCCCAGCTTCTCCTCCTCCTTGGGCTCATTATCTGACAGCTCTGTTTCTTTGTTAACTTCCTCTTTCAGCGGCTGCACACACACACACACACACACAGATCACGTGCAGGTAAAAAATATAGCTTTACAAGTAATCAATAAAGACCTTCTGTATTTTTTATATCTATTTTTGCTGTGTTCCTGCAGTATATACTTACACAGCCAGAGTAATAATATTACCAGCTAAAGTTTATTTATTGTTCAAAGGGGACAGGCCGTTTTTACACCATCAGAGTGTTTAAATGTGACCTGCATCATTGAGGACAGTACAACACTCTAAAACAACTCAACCTTTACTACAATATGAGCAATGTGCAATACATCCATTAGTCCTAACACACACTGACAGTTTTACTAGTCCTGGGTGACCCGGGTGTCGGGACTTTGATACATAGCAAGGACAGTACATCTGCAGGGGGAGACTGTGTGTGTGTGTGTGTATGTGTGAGTGTAGCCTACCTCGCTGTAACCTCCATCCATTTCAGTGTCAATGCCTCCGTTGCTCTTCTCTTTCCCCTTTTTCTTGTCCTTTTCTTTGTCCTTGTCCTTCTTTTTCAAGCACTTCTTCCACACACACAGAGCACACGACAGCACCACGCACAAACTCACGATGCAAAGGGCAGCAGCAGCCCATGATGGCACTGCAAATCCACATAAAACACAGACACACACACATAGATGATGATACATACTTGATTTACACACTTTTTTAGTCAGCCACTTGAATACAGTGTTCAAAATGTTACCCTTAAATTCCCCCTCAAGATAAAACTACTTTTCTCACACAGTCTGGAAACACAGACAAAGTAATCAAAGATATAGGGAGTAAAGAAAATAGCAGAAACACTGGGAAATGCAATCCAATACAATACTCCTGTAATAAAAGTTATTATTAGAGAGGTGCGATTCAAGTCTGGTCATTTCTAGGCCATATTTTGTGGTTGTGTTGTTATATTAGATTACAATTAGGCTGTTTTCATTTGTCCATCTCCTATGTATTCTGCTTGTTCCAAAGCATCATTGAAGCGATATATGACTATGATATCAAGTGACATATTCAAATACAAGGTGACATTTTTTATGACTTGCAGTTTTGCTTCTCCATTATATATATATATATATATAAAAAGGACAAACTTCCACACAAGAGGAACAGATAATGCATTTCTACCGGGGAGATAACGTCCGTATGCATCTTTAAAAGTAACCTACCTAACGTGTATATCTATCCCATTTGAGTAAATGCTTGTCTGGCCTTTTCATATGCAGTGTGACCCTTCCTCATTCATTCAGTCAAACAAGACACTCCCTGCACTTTTTACTTCCTGAGGATAATTTACCATCCAGTTATTTTATATTCTTTAAACAAGAGAGCTACAGCACTTTTATTCCCCCAAATTAGTATGAAAGAAGGCGTCGATGCCTCACATGCTCTACCAAACACCTCCAGGGTTATTATACCTGGCTCTGGTGTTTGGATATTTGACCCAAATATCTTTCAGGATGCAATTTTGAATGGCTGCACCAGAACAGTACATCGGCATGATTGTTTATATTTGTTATACCAGACCCGCATTAAGATACACAGGGATGGAGAGATGTAACTCACTGTGGACGCTGTGCAGCTCACTCATGAACTTGTTGTGGTCTCCAGATTGTTTTTGGCGTGGGGTGGTTGTTGCATTTGGCAGGTGGGTTGGGGTAGCGGGGGTGCCCGGTGAGGCAGCTCGACGGTTCCCAGTCATTATTTGAGGATTGACAACAGATCCACAATTAAACTGGCAGAGAAACAGAGATACAGAAAAATATTGTCTCAGCCCTAAAATAACAACGTGTGCAATATATATGGAACATTACACTTCAACAAAACAGAAATAAGCACAAACAAAGTTTCCATAAATGCTATTGATCAGATGTATTTGTAGCAATAATCTGCTTATAGACACTGTATGACCATCAGTGTCAAATGCCTTCTCCTGTTTCTGCTGGCCTGGCACTAACACTTGAACACAGGATATGCAAGCAGCTGTCTCTGCCAAACCTGCTGACATGGAGGGGAGAGGGACGTAGGAGAGGAAGGGGACAAGTGAAGCTGAAGCGTCACGAGTGGACCGCCGCTGTTCCACAAGCGAGCTGCCAGGGGTGAGGATCATGGGCCAAGGTCACGCTCAGCATACGAGAGAAACAGACTTGACTCCCAAGTGCAAAAATGTTTTTGATGTGTTATTTTCGATTCTGCAGACATCACAGGTATTGAATATCTGGGGTTGAGTCAGCAGATGTGATCGCACACCCAAGCGGACACTGATCTCAGTTTATGTCTGCTTTTTATGAAAAGACAGGCGCTCAAAGAGAAGCCACCGCTGATGCACTAACTGCTGCAGGAGCAAACAGAAGAATTCAAGGTATATCCAAAGCAACCTGAATGACAGCATGTCTCACATGTTACAGGTCTCTCTAATATTGACCATTTACCGTTATCATGTACATAAAGCAATATTTCTGACTCTGATGTACTTTTGTAGATGTGTAACTAAGTGTTAATGAATAATTCAGAGCTTTTATATTCTCATATGCCAATATGAAACAGGAATATTGTCAAAATTATTATTATATGTGTGCGTGTGTGTGTGTGTGAGAGTGAGTGTGTGTGTCTTTTTCTCATGTTTGCTGCAGAGGTGATAATGAATGACTCAGTATCCGCACCATATGGTCCCCTAATTTCAGTTGTTAATGCAGCAAAAGATCTTTCTAAACCTGATCTAAAAAGGTTGCGAAATTCAATACAGTATATTCAGTGTAGTGTCACTGCAACATTGCAGTTCTTTACTTAAAAAATTACAAGTCTAGAGAGCCTTGGTTTTAGCTTGACATCAGTCATTTTCTCAACCTTCAGAAGAAGGAAATCTTTCAGTAGAAGCGAAAGAAAATCACTGAAATTGGAGTTACAAACTAATAAATTACCCATGATGATTTTGTTGTTGTACCCCAGCCTTTATCTGGTAAACAACAGACCTGATTAATCTTATTTCTCTGCGTTCAGGGGTTCACACACAGTTACTTTTTGCTCAGCACAGTCGAGAGACAAATAAATCAAAGTACTTTTGATTGATGAAACAAAGAAAAAACAAAAGGACCCAGAGGCATACCTGTATTAAGTCGTCCCATCAGCAATGTCCAGACTCACATTAACTCCTTTCCCTTACAGAGAGGTGGAGGAAGAGGATAAACGATGAAGGGACCGGAGTAGGGCGCGAGAGGCGGAGGAAAACAGTGAGGTAGGGAAGAGTTTTTGTGTCACGAGTTCTTTGACATCAAGAAGAAGAGTGCAGGTGTGTGAAAGCTGGATCAAGAGAGAGAGCAAGAGAGAGGGAGGGTAGGACAAGATGGGGTTGGGATAGGTGGAATTGCGGCTTGGTCATCTTGTGTTGCTTCCCTCTCTCTCTCTCTGTGTGTGTTAAGTGTTCCTTGTGAATGTGATCTTTTCTGTCCATTCAGGTCTCATGGGAGCATGGGTGCTCATTTCTGACGCCCCAACTCTTGTGACCTCTGTCCCATTCCTACGGGTCACCCTCATCAGGCCACTGATGCATATTCATTAGCGTAGTGACATGGCTTTTTAAAGGCTCGTTAGCATAGTGAGAGTTCAGCAATAGAGGACATTTACATTCAGAGTGGACAGCTCTGTACAGTGTGTGTGTTGGTGTGTGTGCATCTGTACATCAGGCGGTAGCTGCAGAACTGTCTCATATTGTCTATGTATAGATGATGTTGCCTGATTTAGAAACTAAGGATGTGGTTTCTGCAGCAACACAGAGATCAAGTTCCGGCCCCGCCCCGTTCACCTTGAGGTACCAGAGATGCAAAGAGATACTGTACAGAAGGAGGGATGAGACACCGGGGTATAGGGGGGATGGGCAGGGGACATAAGGGGAGCTCGACATAACCTCTGTCTGTGACATGTAGAAATATATACTGTGTTTTTATTATGACAAACATTTTCAATTTTAGATTATCACACCTTAAAGTGTGCTATTTTATTATTTTTGTGGCACAGTCCGGAGGCCAGCTGACTCAAACCCATGTTCTCTTGAGCTGACATGAAGTAAATACCTCTTTTTGGCCTTAGCAACATGTATGTGTGTAGAAGATTAAGCTTTCTTTATTTTTGAGGAGATAAAGACCTCTTTTACAAGAGAGACCTGAGAGCAAATTACATATAAACAACATCACAACAAGACAAAGCATTCATCACATATGCAAACACACAATTTAAAACAGTTACAAATATTATTAAATATCTGGTGTTGTGGTTATTAGCTCTGTAATTAACCAAGGATGTTAAGACATTTTGACTCGTCATTGTAGGAGAAGCACAGGTGTTACTGATAACATTAACGATGGCTTTGTTCTTCCTAACAAGCCATGACGGTATTTTATTGTTTCCATCTGTGCTTTTACTGTGACATGTCAAAAGACCTATTTTGCTGCATATTTGCTTATGTATTTGTCTACACCGCTGGCACCACTATTATCAGCCCTGTAGCCTATAGCCAATTTATCAGATTATGAAAGGACATATAATGAAATCCACAGACAAATTGTTCTTGTAAACAACCAAACTGGCATATAAAGTCACATAACACTCCCATATGCAGTATTAAGCATATTCACATCATACAAATCATAAATATTGGTTTTTTTTGTTATACTTTATTTTTTTCATTTTTTTCTAGGTTGTTTTCATATATGCAATTTACAGTTCGTAAATACAATAGTTTATAAACCTTTATTTTTAAGTAGATGAGCTTATAGACAAACTCATTAAGACACACTAGAGAAAACAACTTCAACATTCAAAATTGAAATAAAAATAAGAAAATAAATAATAATAATAATAATAATAACAATGATAAAAAGAAAGAATAGAATTTAAAAAACAAACAAACAAAAAACACAAAAAAACAACAATAATAATTAAACAAAAAATAAGAGATTAATAATAAATTGAATACCAGTGAAAACAGTGTAAATGAATGTACAATGAAATAAAATTAAGAAAATAAATAATAATAATAATAATAATAATAATATAATAATAATAATAATAATAATAATAATAATAATAATAATGATACAAAGAAAGAATAGAAAATACACAAACAAATCAATAATAATACAAAAATAAGAGAGTAGTAATAATAAATTCAATACCAGTGCAAACAGTGTAAATCAATGTACAACAGTGTTCCTGGTTGTAGGAATAGAAAACAGCTCATACCTCCACTCCACTAGGTCGCGATAGTCATGTCTGATCTACCTCATATCTGCGCAACAAACCAAAGAAGGAGACTCGTCTCTAGGATACAGAGGAAGCGTTGCTGTCGGGCTGATGGTGAGTTATCTCTTAAAGCTTTACGTTATTGGGAAGGAGTGGGTTGTTTTGTTATTTTCTGGCAGTCAGAAAGCTGTGCTTTTGAGTCATTTCAAGGGTTTATAATAAAATAATCTCAGCCGCTGACGAGTTCATCGCATTGGTTCAGCTAGCAGATGCTAACGTCATCTATGTAACTGAACTCATTCAGAAGATACTTAGATATTTACATAACACGCTGACATTCAACTGTCACACATTGCATTCATGCATGCAATACATTAGTGTACATAAAGCTTATCAGCTACATACACTATACTGAATAATATATGACAGTATGAGGAAAATGATAAATCACTGTTTAGGTTGTATACACTGGATGTATATTATATTGTGAACAGATATTAGTAGAAATAGTTATTTGTTATAAATTATTTATTATGAGTAATGCATACTCGTTCTGTGAACTGCAGTTTAAAGTCAGGCTCTCATTACACAGTAGTAATTCATTGACTTAGAACTGAGAACATGAAACGTAAGCAAACACCCATTATTATATATATATAATATTGATTATATTGTTTATCCTTTCACGCCCACTTGGAGCATTTTGAGCCAATGCTATTTGAATGCCTCTGGTATGTTCCCTTCTGTTGCTTTTCATTATAAGCCAAAAAATTGGATCCGAACACTGCAATTGATAGTTGAAACCTTTGCCTATCCTCTTTTAAACCTCAGCATGTGTGCCTTTCAGGGTGTGGGGATGCTGCAGGTGGAGCATCTTAACCTGGATCGACATGTTCTGCAGACTGTGTTTGCGTTGGAGTCCGTCGTTCTCCGGAGTTTTGGCCCTGAAGGAGGACAGGTGCTGTTCACCCGAGACACGGGACAGGCAATGTTGAGCCGCAGTGGGACTCGCATTCTCACTGCGCTACGACTGGAGCATCCACTGGCCAGGTAACACACACACACACACACACACACACACACACACACACACACTACTCTTTCACTATGATAGTCTTTGTCAAGTGACATTTTCTTTTTGATGTATTTGTGTGTTTTTCATTTTAGGATGGTGGTGGAGTGTGTCTTGAAACACAGCACTGCAACAGGCGATGGATCCAAGACCTTTATTCTTCTGCTGGCGTCCTTACTACGGATGATTCATACAACAGCCTGCAAGGAGCCTAATGTGTCTCACACCTATAACTCCAGGGAAGCGGCAGAGGCAGCCACTGCCAGACGCTTGGCTGACGAAATGCTGGCATTTGTGTCGGAGGAGCTGGATGATCTCATTGTCATTGGAGTGGTCCCGTATGGATGCTGTCTTTCGTGGGAGGATTTCTCTGCAAAAACACAATCGCCAGCACACACAAACAATGTTCAAAAGCTGCTGGCATCATTCTTTCATACACGTCTGGGTCAAACCCACTGTGACTTCATTAGCAACCTCACCTGTGAACTGCTCACTCACTGGAAGTTTAAAGATCTCCTACCTTCCTCATCACTTCAGTTTGTAAACGACAACTTTGCTGCCTTGCATACACCTGTATCAGGCTTCCCTATTAGTTGTTCACGTTTAATTGAGGGGCAGGTCATTCACAGGGACTTTGCTACGCCCTACCGTCAGACTGACCGCCAGCCAGTTAAAGCTGTTGTTTTCACTGGGTACCTGCAGCCAAAATTGCTCAGCGCAGGAGAAGTGCTAGAGCTTGGATGTGGAGAGCAAGGGATGGAGGAGAATTCAAGGAAGGAGAGAAGTATTGTGCAGTTTAGCGCCTGGGCAGAAAGGTCACTAGAGTGTGTCATTGCACACCTGCAGAGTTTGGGCGTCTCTGTGCTCCTGTCTGCTGTGAAACAGTCCGCTGCTGTCCTGGCTTTAGCTGCTCAGGCAGAGGTGTGCATCGTGGAGTGTGTCAGTGAAGATGAGCTGTCTCTCTTTGCCCAGCTAAGTGGGGCCACACCTGTCTACAACTGCTGGGTGATTGAACCAGAGCACGTTGCTACACTGACCTTTTGCAGACCAATACTGCTGGGAGCCCACAGGTATAAAAACATGTCTCTCTTTCACTCTCATATACTGTGCACAAACAAAGTCACACATATACATATAAAGAATTATCAATAATGGATTATACATACCTGTATAGAGCTTTGATTAATAGTATTTTCTTAATCTGGTTTGATTCATGAAAGTTAAAATTGAACTCTTTTTATTTTTTACCCTTCCACAGGTATGTCCATGTGGCTTTCCATGATTCAGAGGAAAGGGTCACGATCAAACCCTGTAGTCTGGTCATTTGTGGCCCAGGAGAAGGGCAAACTGACCAGTATGCATGTGCGTTTCAAGATGCCATCCGCATGCTACTTTCAACTTGGGAGCCCATGAGTATGACTGCAACAACAGCATCAAAGAAAAGCCCATTTTTACACACGGACAGTCAGATCCCCAATGCGCCTCCCCTCCAGCAGGGTGTGTTGGAGCCAGGCTGTGTTATACCTGCTGGTGGGACATTTGAGTTTCTCTTAAACTATGCCCTCGTACAACATCACAGCAGTCGCTCAGTCTCTGGTGTCCCTGCTGTGTCCCAGCTCTTGGCAAAAGCTCTACTGAGCGTGCCCCGACAGATTTACTCCCACAGTCCGCGACGTTTCCTGCAGACTCAAACCAGACTCCTGAGTTTTATTCGAAATCATTCCCACCCTTTCAGCCTGGTATACAAACAAGTTGAATGCCCTCGAGAGGAGAGTAAACTAACCAAGCATTGTTGCAGAGGAGCTGACGTGTCATCCGAAGTTTTTATGTCGGACTCGGGCCTTGAATCTGTCTCCTGTAAATACCAGCTACTTTTGGCCGTGCTGCAGTGCGTCTCAAGTCTTCTCCGCGTGGACACCGTGCTGCACACGCACACTGCCGTACACACTCAGTCACGCAGACTTGCGAACATTTCCTGGGAGGGCACAGAGGACGAGGCTGAAGACTGAGATTGTATTGTGTCCCAAGATGAAAGCCGTAAACATATTCTTTTTCAGTACTTACTCAGCTATCAGGAGAAAATAATTAACATTTCATTGCAGGCTGCTACATTTCTTTTGTATGGCCACAGTATTTTTTATTTTTGTATTTATTCATTTCCCTCACTACAATAGATTTGTGATGCATATATTTGTAATGCAAGTTTATACTTCCACTGAGATAGTAAACTACATTTCATGGCAGTGCTGTTGTGTAGTGCAGTTTATAGGCCAATAAAATGTTACGGTGGTTCTGTACCAACCTGTCCTGAATCAAAGCTAGGTTTGGCAATAACAGTAAAAATGAGACTTAGTGCTGATCTCTGTATAGCACAGAATGTGCAGTTGTTATCCAATAATTTAGTCTTTATCCACTGCGTTAATGTGAAGTAGTGTGACTGAATAAATGTTGATGTTGGCCTCTTTCCTCAGGAGTTCTCATCACGGTTCCTATTTTTTTAAACATTTCTCGTTCTTATCACAGTTTTCCTGCCCTCTTCCTTTGGCCAGTACGCACTCTGTTGCATAAAAGGCACACACACAGAACAATATAGAGACATCGTGTCATATATACACACACACACTCCTTTTTATAATCAGCGTTATCTCCATAGTGGGGGGTGGAGTGTCTGAGAGAAACCGGCTGTCAACAACCAAATCAAAGTGTACTTCCTTGTGCTATAATCAGAGGAACACTCGCTCTATTCTCACCTCTTTCTGGTGAAATGGTGAGTCATTTGAAATAGCTAGACTCACTACCATACATAATTATGCGCTGTTAACTGTAATCAGTGTGCGTGCCTAGCTTTGATCACAAATCTTCCGTAAATTAATTGTGATTGCATGACTCAGAAACAAGACGGATCTTGGCTTTGTTTATGCTTTGGATCAAACTCTTTATGAGTCACACTTGATGGTGGCAGATATCAAAGAGGGGAAAGCTGATGGGAGTATTCAGAATGTTTTTTTCCACTGCGCACATGGAAAAGAACCTGGATGTTGTTTTCAGTCTTATCAAGGCCCCTACGCCCTTCTGACCCTTACATGCCCCCCGTATCCTGCACAGCTAAATCTAACATGCCGAGCAATTTGATAATGCGTCAATCTAATAGTGAAGATTTTGTTTGATGTAGTTAATGAACTTTACTCAGTGGCTTAATGAAACATTACAGCTCATTTGACTCTTTCACTGAGTGTACATGAACGATTGCGTGCCATAATATAATACCCTCAGAGCCGACTCGGTCAGTACAATTTGGTTTATTTGGTTCTCATTAATTTTTGTCTCTGTGAAACATAGTGCATATGGTATAAATCAATCTCTGTAAAATGAAAAGAACATTATAAAATACATCATCAAACCACATTTACCATACAACCACCTAAGTGTATAAATCTTTTACTAAATAAAAAAAGAAGACATTTACAAAATGTGACAGAAAATTAAAGGCATTTTTAGACAGTTAGAAGAGATGGAGAAAGAAAGTAAAGGAAGGACATGTCACAATGAAGTGACCGTGATGCTACTCTAATACCAAGTTGGAAGAAACCACAGTCACCGCAGTTCACAACTCGGCATTGAATTGGCTACTAGTCACCATGGTTTGATTTGTGTTGTAAGAAAAAGGACTGTAGAGTTCCATTGGCTGCTGCTGTATTGTGCTGAAATGGTGGTGGTTGCCTTTTTTATGGCCCTGATCCGTGACTCTTCTGGCGGGTGGGTGACCCCAAGTGATAGCAATAGAAATGTGATCAGTATACAATAATATGATCTTTTGTTTAGATAATTAGCAGTCCACAAACACTAATTTCAATCAAATGACCACAAAATCACACATTTCTGTACTGAAGCACAGATGACACCCATTCTATAGTTGGGCCTAATAACCACATCGCATCTATCTAGTCCAGGAAAGTGGGCCTAAGTGTCAGCAGCGCAGTTACAACTGATGTATTATGTAATAACCAGAAATATCTGCATCCAGCCTAGCTTAGATTACCCCCCCCCCCCTTGAACAAGCAGTGTTTCTATTGGCAGTGGAGAGTCATGTGACTCGAATGACATCATGCAACATTAACAAAAGACTCCAGGATGTGATGGTGGGTGTCACACCACCTCCCGAGACTTCCTGATGGCGCAGCACAGGAGCATGCTAAAGATCATGCCAAACACCTGTAAGAGAGAGGAAGGCGTACATTAATTGTGTTCGTATTAGCTGATCTCTGCACTGCATCCTCCAGGGCAGCAGATAGCTACAGTTAATAATCACATACTTACCATAACTACACCGATGGTGATGCCCACTCCTCCTATGATGTGAAGCTTGGAGTCAAACACCTCATCAATGGCGTCGGGGCAGCTCTGCAACACACAAGCAATGTTCCTCTCAGCTTTCTCTAAACCTATGCTGAACATGACTTGTGGTAAGGCACACATAACAGACAGCCTGAGAGCATGCAGGCTCCAGTAAACCATTGTTGCCATAGTAACACTGCAAGGCAGTTGAGGGAATTAGTCTGCAAAGGGAAGACTGTTAAACTTATGACACACGTCTGACTAATATTATGTATTTGACATATAGTAAATGCCCTAGCACTCAGCTGAAGCATGTCTGACATCCGTTATTCAAATTTTATTTTTCTTTCTGTATAGCTCTTGACGGAAGTACCAGGCTGTGTTGGCATCCAATCTATACACACATTCAATGTAGTTGTACCTTAGTAATGAGCACCTCAAGTGGCTCTCCCCGGGGACACGTGTCTTTGGCTGTATCAATTACAGTACCAGTTGGCCCGCAACAGTTCAGCTGTGAACACACACACACAAAGTCATACCTTTAGAGAGCAAGATGGCGGAAGAAAAAACTCATACCTCTTAAGTGTTTTAAAGGAATAGTTCAACAATTTTGCTGCATCCAAAATCGCATACTATGTATGCACTGCATACTCAATATGTGTACTATCCTTCAACGTGGGTGAATAAACAGTAGTATGAATGTTTTCCGATGCACTGGGCAGTAATTTACGTCGTCACTTCCTGAGAGCTTACTTGCTGTTTGGAGATGTGTTACCATGGTAACCCGTGCCACCCTCATGTGACCAAAAGGACGATTTGTGAGAATCAAAGTCTGAATTCATTTAAAAACTATATTATGCCTAGCGAAGTGAAATACTTACACTTAAATGTAAGTGTTATTGACGTTACAGGGCTGTCCGTCAACGTCTGTTATTTATGCCGACATAGTGTCCAGCGTTTGCATACTGTCATATTTCACCAAAAATAGTATGCAATTTGCGTACTATTGGTTTCATACATACTAAAAAAATCAAAAAATAGCATGATAAATAGCATGTTAGTATGGAATTTAGGACGCAACCACAGTTTCAAGTTTTAATTCCTTAAGTCTTGTTGTCACAGTGAGGTTGCTTGGCAACCAGTGGAGAGGCTGCACAGAAATACTGAATGTATAAAATGTTCTCAAGAAATAAATGTAAAAATGTTAAATAAATGTTTGTGCACAATTTATAAAAAAAAAACAAGATACGACATGTTATTAGTGAGCTTTAGAGCTGCTGGTAGGCTTGTTTTTCCAGTCTTTATAAGCTAATTGCCTCCCAGAAAGCGGATGAGCTTATTTCCTAAAATGCTTATCTTTTCCTGCAACCTGCACCTTCTGGTTATAAATCATTATAGATAATACTTGTTGTGGTGTTTTGAAAAGTATTGCTGGGCGACAAAGACATCTTCCCATGGGGGAATACATTGCATTTGCTTGAAAATACCTTCTGTGCCAAGTTCCTTTCATATTAGATAAGATCTGAGTCATTCTGAATTAGAATGAAGCAGACGTTGCTCACCCCGGTTTGAATCACCCTCAGAGTCTCTTTGAGGCGCTCGTCTCCTAACGTCTTGAAGTTGTTGTAGGTCTGCATGTAGAACGCTGTGATGTCATTCACCACCTGCAGCACAATTATTAAAAAATATACATCAGTCACTTTTCATTTTGTGATTTATTTTAGGTTTGCATGTATTTTTTTCTACATTGTGCTTTTTCTTATTGTTTTGCCTCTAATGTACTCATTAACCTGTGTACAGTCAATGCTTGCACCTTTGTAAAATGATCAATGCGTCATACTTTAAACTTGTACGTTACCTTGCTTTGGTTGGAAAATACCCAGATTCCAGCCGCAACCTCAATGGCAAATATTATAAGCAGGAAGAAGAAAAACTGCAAAAAGGAGAGACACAATTAAACTCAGCTGAGCTGAATGTGTTCCTCCATGCATGCGTGTGCGCATGTCGTTTGCGTGCAAGTATGAACAAGTAAGGTCATTTGAGTGTTGCTGAAACCAATTTACATAGGCTCCTCCTCCTGAGAGATTTAGTACAAGAAGATTAGGGCCAGACAGGGTGGGGGAGAGACAGAAGGAGGGAGGGGGTAAAGCTAGAGACTCTTCTTAGGCCTTGATACTGTTCAGTAAACAATAATGAATGTAGCTCATATTTCTCAGCGAGCCCAAGGTCAGTCCACAATCCACACTTGCTTAAGTTGAATAACAAGTCCAAATGCTGTTGAGTGAGATCACTAGTAAAACATGAAAGACTCAGACAGAGAGAAAGAAACTGTTGGTTTTAAAAAGCTTAAATTTGATATTATTTAAGTCAAAAGATACGTGAAGGATAAAGAAGTGGTACAAACCAGTCCCAGCATACAAGGAGACTCCTGGATGGCCCCACAACATCCCAGAAAACCCACCACCATCATCAGTGCTCCAGCTCCTATCAGGATATATACACCTACGCACACATACAGAATAGAACAGATACATATAGCATATTTAGTGTTTTTCAGAGCTCACGTAATCCAAAACTTTACTTAAGCTTTACGTAGGGGACCAGTGTGTAGGATTCCGGGGGATCTATTAGCAGAAATGTAATATTATATTCATAACTGTGTTTTCATTACTGTATAATCACCTGAAACTAAGAATTGTTGAGTTAGCTTAGAATGAGCCCTTCATATCTACATAGGGAGCGGGTCCTCTTTACAGAGGCCGCCATGTTTCTACAGAGCCTTTCACGTTTTTACGTCACTTGAAGGCCACGTTTTCCGACATGCTTGGAAAGGGAGGGGCGAACAGAGGGGTATTCAGTTGGTTGCAATCTGCAACCTCACCACTAGATGTCACTAAATCCTACACACTGGTCCTTTAAATGATGATGGATAATGTTCCAGCTCGAGGACTGAGAGCATCTTACCTGTGTAAAACACATATGGAGAGTCTGCTCCTTCAAACAGGCCTTTTGTCTTTGGGTCTAATCGTAGCCACAGGCCGATAGCAAAGACTGCAGTGCCTGCGAGCTGAAACACAAAAACATTTCACATACAGTACTGCAATTAGTTATTATAGCATTAAATGCATTGTGCACACTTTACACTGTCATTCTGGCTGTACAGTAGGATAAATCACACTAGAGAGAGTGTGACAGCTTGAAATTAAGCTCAGTTAAAGTTCAGACGGGAAGTTTACTTTTCATATATAAGCCCTCTTCATGTTTATGCATATTTCCCACTTGTTGACTCACTTAGATGATTATGATTTCACCGCACCAGTTAACAATTATCTTGTTGCTGTCTGAAATTTAAAGCTCCGCTTTTCTCGGCTGCTTCCAGTTGTCATTTCAGATTTGCAGTGACAGGCCCCATCTGGAAGCCTTCTCCTGGTCTCATCCTTACAGTTTTTTCTGCATCAGTTCTCAGTCCAGGAAGAGGTTTCCGCAGTCCTCATGTCATATCTAACTCTTCACCAACGCACCCAATTCGACTGTTACAAAGCCATTAAATAGGCGTTATCGGTCGCTATAAGCACCATAGATGTGGGTCATTAGGGGCCACTTCCAAAGTGAAAGTGGAACTTTATGCTTGCGAACACAAAGACAACTATATGGGATGCAAACCTCGGTCTCCTGGGTGATAACCCTGTGTTTCGTGTACCCATTATCGCCCCAGACCTCTACCACATATGGAGTTTCACGCTCTATACTACAGCGCCTGACTGCTGCTTCTGCTCCTGTCTTATTTACTACGTTCACTAAAGGTCGCTGTTTTGTTCTTTTATGCCTTTTTTCTGTGATTTACCATGTGAATAGATGATAAAACCTACTAGTGGGTTGTAGTAGCCCCCTATTTACCCACATCTATGGTGCTTATAGCGACTGATAAAGCCTATTCAATGGCCCGACAACAGTCTAATCGGCTGACAAACACCACTTTGTTGTCTCCACTGAGGTGAATTCTTATTCTGGCTGCATGAGGCTACCCATCATGTGTAATATATGTAACTAAAGGCTCTTTCTATACTTCCTCAGCATTTCCTATATTCAACTGTATATAAATAGAACAAACATTGGTATTTATCTACACACATCTCACTTCATTACCATTCAAAAGTAGCATGTGCATACATCAACACATACATGTTATTATGCATGTTGCTATTATATTCTGCAGCACAGGTCTTTTTGCATAGCATGTGAACAAAGTAGTATAAAAGTCTGTATTTGACGCTGTAAACGTCAGTGCACGGTGCCATATTGTGTAATGCGCATGCACTTACTCACAGGGCTTGTCAGCATAGACAGGTCAGTGAATATTTAACTTTGAGAGCTTAACTGAAAGATCTTTTTTATGTTCCATTGTATGAACAAAATGGCAGATTAGAGCAAACCAGAAAAGTACGAATGTATGATACTAGTTGAGGAAGCTTCTACACCTCTCTCTCTCTCTCTCTCTCTCTCTCTCTCTCTCTCTCTCTCTCTCTGTCTCTTTCTTTCTCTCTCGTTCTCTCACACTCACACAACACAATAAGACACAATACAAAGTAAAACACACCTACCCAGAAGACACCGTTGAAGATAAACATGAGATATTTCACACACTTGATTCCCCCAAGGATAGCCATGCTGATTCACTCTACACAATGCACCTCTATGAGCAGCTAATAGCTAACTTCTTCCCAGGCGGAAGTGAAGCATAATGGTGTCAGTTAAAAAAACAGGTGGTGGGAAGAAAAAGCGCTGTCATTACCACGCCTTCATACAATCACCTGATTATACAGTTGGGGAGTGGCAAGAGAGAAAAACTGACCTCCATTCTTTACGTGATGTGAATTCTTGCCATGTGTTCCTTCCTCTTTTTTGTCCCATGTCCATGCATGTACAGTTTGTGTGTGAACTGCTGTATAAATGCAGGTTGTTTGGGCATACAGGTTGTTATGATCTGGGAGGAAGCAGCATAGAGGGCTCTGTCGAGGCATGTTGGCATTAAACCTTTTTTTTTTTTTAAATACCTGCCCAGAAGCATATTGACTGCTCTGGTGTCTGAACTGTGTGTGGCTACAGTTAATAGACTTCTATCAAATATGACTATCCTACTCCCAGAAGCTGTTTATATAAAAAGCAAGGACACACATCTCTGCATGGACACTCTCGTTTTGTCTAGACTGAGCCTAGATCAGAAACCTGTGTCATGTGATTTGTGGCTGCATGAACAGGGTTATTATGACCGGGGTTTCACATCTTCACTTCCTTAAGCCACAACAAATGAGGAACATCTGCACTTATATGTGGATGTGGTGTTTGAGCATCTTAATGACGGACAAGACATTGTTATAGAGATAAACTTCATCGTCACCTTCCTGGTTTCTTAAAGTATTGCTCATCACTGATAGATTTATTTATTTTACAAATGATCAACCTAGTGAAACTTTGCATTATTGAATGCCCAAAATTGTTGCCTGCATGGATCATTTTTATCTCATATACACACACACATACATATTGGGATGTCCCTGTCTGCCCTGTAATGAATGGCTCTATCTATAGCTGTTGTGTTCTTTTATGCCTTCTTTCTGTGATCTACCATGTGAATAGATGATAAAACCTACTAGTGGGTGTAGTAGGCCCCTATTGACCCACATCTATGGTGCTTATAGCAACTGATAAAGCCTATTTAATGGCCCGACAACAGTCTAATCGGCTGACAAACACCAGTTTGTTGTCTCCACTGGGGTAAATTCTCATTCTGGCTTCATGAGGCTACCCATCATGTGAAAGTGATAATTTAATGATGGTGCCCAATCACCAAAGACTCTTTCTATACTTCCACAGCAATTCCTATATTCAACTCATTTTTTATCTCATACACACACACACACACACATATTGGGATTTCCCTGTCTGCCCTGTAATGAATGGCTCTATCTATAGCTGCACAAATTATAAACGCTCATAAAAGGGCATCTGAAACCACAACAAATGAGGAACATCTACACTTATATGTGGGTGTGATGTTTGAGCATCTTAATGACAGACAAGACACTGTTTTAGAAATAAACTTCATTGTCACCTTCCTGGTTTCTTAAAGTATTGCTCATCAAAATTGTTCATTTTTTATCCCACACTCACACACACACACACACGCACACACACACACACACACACACACACACACACACACACATATTGGGATTTCCCTGTCTGCCCTGTAATGAATGGCTCTATCTATAGCTGCACAAATTATAAACGTTCATAAAAAGGACATCTGAAACCACACAGATCACAAACAAACGGACACAACGAGACACACCCTGCAGGCTTAGTGGAGGACACAAATAGCCTATATGGGATATATCCAGGATTCATTCACACTCACACAGACACACAGACAGGCTGGCTCCAAGACATGCGCAACTGTTCCCATCACGTGCAGGGGGCAGGAGTCTTAATTATTATTATAGCAGTCACATTCTCCACCATAATAAAGACCCCAACCCTCCTCCTCTGTTGCAATTATTAAAATGCCGTGCGCGCAAACTCCAGAGTGCAGCCTGCCTGGTCTGCTCGGTGGAACTGGGTCACTTGGCCACCGGGGATTATTCTTCTAGCCTGCTCGCTCTCCACGCGTATTGGGACACTTTGTGTTTAGTGGTGGCGCCTAGTGCCAAAAATAATCCATTGGGGGGGGGGGCAACCTCAGTATATACTGTGATATGTAACCAAGACTGCATGTGAGCGCTTATAGGCTACGATTCTGCATCTAATTCACTATAATAACCTGCTCATGCACGCACATCTCTCTCACACACACGCACATGAAAACACAGGCACAGGATGTATATTTTTTCCTAAACATGAGAACATAATACATTTCCTCGCGTCAAAACTCACCCAGAACACCAGGTTGAAGGCAAACATCAGGTATTTGATGCACATCTCTCCTCCCGACAGCGCAGCCATGGCGGTGTACTTGAGCTCTATGTGGGTCTCACTACTGCTGGTATTACCCACTCAAACCCCACGTACGGTAGAATAGAAGAAGACCTTCTAAATAACAGGCAGTATGCAGAACGAGGTTATTTGCCGACGCGCCGGCACTGATACGCGCGCCGTGCTGTGCGCGCCTTTTAGTGGTCCGCCCACACACACACATAGCGGACTGCAAAGCCTCCTATAGCTCCTCTCTCTCTCTTTCTCTCTCTCTCTCTTTCAAAATCTTACTTTTATTCTCTGAAATTTGGCTTCCCATTTACTTCCTTAAAAAAAGCTCCACATTTAATAAAATCAGTACTATTCTTATATTATTCCTGCAGGGTGTTTTTGTGGGACTTTTCAGTGATGTAACCATGTTGACATTCTTTAGCATTTTGTGGCATTTACCATCACTGTATATATATATACATATGTATATATATATATACATATATATAATAGTATATATATATACGCATATATATGCGTATATATATATATGCATATATATGTGTATATGCATATATATATATATATATATATATATTTATGTATATATATGTATATATGTATATACATATATATACATATATATATATAATAGTCATATTCTTATAGAGGGGCTTGGAATAGCATTTGTGACTCTAAGGAAGTTGTATAGGCCTTTTATTTCTATCTTTAGTGTCTCCAAATGAACCAAATGTAAATGGTTGCCTATGGCTCTAATAGGGAACCATAGTGTGTGCTCAGCGTGTGTCTTTCCTGCATATCCACTGGTACAACAATGCCCTGAGCTGCAGCCTCCGGTGGGCTTTCTGACCGCGAGTTCCTGCAGCAAGCCTGCAAGGCTGTGCGATGACGTAATTTCCCCCAGAATAAGAAAGGCGCGTTCACGGACTGAATATACTGTACATGAATGAACACGGTGCACGAGCATGTCCGCGGGAGGCCCATCAGGCAGACAGACAGCACATACACGCACGCACAGTCAAACAAACACAAAAGTGACCAACCTCTTATTATTCAAAACACCAGTTTGACTGGACGCCTATTTCCAGAATCATCTATTTTGGGTATTTTTATGTTGCATGCATGTTGTTGTTGTCTGCTTCAAGCTTTCTAACTATTCCTGCTGCAGTGAATCACATTTTACATCCACAGACAGTTCAAAGAAATTGGGCACTAGTTTCTTATAATTCATACCCATTGTAAGGGGTATATAAATTACAACGAATTTATTACAGCTAATGCTTAATACATTATTTACTAATGGTTTATAGATATTAATAGTTAGTCAAGGGAACTATGTCCATTTAAAAAAATTCCTACATGTTATTCCTATATGATCTACGACAGTCCAAAAAATATTAGTAAACTATTGCTAACTGTAACTGCTAAAACTCAAACTTGTGATGTCATAGGGCATAAAGTCTGGAGCTGCGCCATTGACAATGAATGGGAGACTAATTTTTTGGACCCACAGAATGTTTATTTTCTCTTACAATTAGACCTGTTGAAGATGGGTGGTAAAGCATGTCCAAAGAGTATAGAAGCAAAGAGACGAAACCTCGTTTTTTTTTTTTTTTACAATAGCCGCTGCTGCCATTTTGAACTGAAAACGCTTATAATATTTATTATTTTATTAATATTTTATTGTTCAAACCAGGTCATTTTGGTAGAATATGACACTACAACAAAATTAATTTTCTTTTACTTTTATACAGCACCTTTTAGGCGGATGTTTTACTGGCGTCCGGTGGTCGCTTTCAGTCCAAAACGGCGGAAGCGTAGCTTTGCTGCTGGGAGCCGATGTTGCAATGAAACGAAGAATTGACTTTCACTGCTTGGCAAAATACGTTCTTTGGCATCTCATAGCAGGAAAAACAACAGGTGTCATTGATAATAACATTAAAGATGACTGCATGCCAATTAGGTGAGCTCAGAGTATTGCGTGTGCTGGCTCACTAGTATGGCCTACTAGGACACTTAATGGATAGGAGCCATTGTTAACGAAATTTGTTTCACCTGTGCTTTTCCTGCTATGACAAGTCAAAATGTCTGCAGTGAAAAAGATCTACAGGGTTTTTAAATTTTTTTATTTAGTCTTTATTTAACCAGGTTTGTCCCATTGAAATCAAAGATCTCTTTTACAAGGACGACCTGGCCAAAAACAGCAGCAAGACAGAGTTTCAACAGTTAGCATAAAGCACATAGATTTGAGTAAAATGACCAGATAAAACATTAACACACAGACAGCCTGGCCCGTAGGAGATATTGTGACATGTCACAGAAGGAAAATGAATGCAGCTGGTTTCCAGGTAGCTGCTTCAGTTTCAGGCTCCTGGTATTGTGCATGCTGGCTCACTGTTAAACTGTCATGGCTTATTGGGACACTTGAATACAGCAGAGCCATCGTTAATGCCATTAGTAAGAGCTGTGCTTAAAGCACCTACACATCCATGGCTCACCTCCCACAGGTATGCCTGATTAGACCCTGGGCTGGCTCACTTGTTCATTTTGTTGTCACCACCTGGCAGCTTATAACTTTATCATAATTATCAGTACATTAAGTCCTGTAATTTCCAACCTGAGGAGGGGTTGGTGAAAACACCTGTGAAAGAACACGTTTTAAAACAGAGAACAGTGTTGCAACATGGTACCAGAATTGGACAGGCATATATTTGGACACACAATACTGTCTTTGTCTTTTTGCCAGATGATAGGTGACGTCTGCACCTGAGAGTGTTGATCCGTACATGTTCCCAGTGTGTTTGTGTGTGTGTGTAATTTTGGCGCAGCTTAGTCATGTGTTACCACAGAAGTGTTATTGCGTGAGATAGCTCCAGTAAGTTTATTTTCCACAAGAATTGTTTTGGTTGGCGCCGATACAGATATGCATGTGTAGACTAATCACTCAGCCAGGCGATCAGTGGGCATATCCTGGTATTGTCCCGCTGAGTGTGTTTGATGGTGTCAGTCTGCAGGCTCTGAGCTGTGGACGGAGTGATAATCTGCCCTTTTTGACATAACCTGGTGAGGAGGAGGGGTCTTTAAGGAAAGCTAATGACAGCTGGGCGTTTCTTTGCTATAAAATAGATTCCACAGTGGTTGAGCGTTTCACCAACTTCTCAGTTTAGCCAATGTTTGACACAGACCACCACACTGCACCAGTATGCCTTGACTGTGTTGAGGTCTAGAAGTGCAACATTTGGATTCTCTGATTTTGGATTGTGTTTGCCTTTCCTTTGCAACTGTGTGGATTACCTGGAGCCATGGAGGTAGGACTCAGTATAGTTAGGGGAACAGAAGATAGAGCAATGTGATATTTAGATTTAAGATGATGATGCTGGTATAGGTATGGGTGGTGGTGATGATAATGGAGAGCATATTTAAATGTGTTTCAGGTGTGTATGAGGAGGTCCTTGCAAGGAATTTGGATTCTCCTGCATCTGACAGGTGAGTGTGACATCAGAGCAATTATTTTTGGTGTTTTCGCACTCAAAAGTGACACTGTCTTATAGACTATTAATATGTTAAATGTTTCATATGAGATCCCTTATTGTCCTACTTCTATACTCAGTTGCATATTTTTGTGTGTATGTCCAGCTTGCGTGGCAGGTATGACGGGGAGATGCAGTCTGTTCGGACGACACCACGTTCACACGTTTGATGGGGTTTTGTATGAGTTTCCCGGAGACTGCAGCTACCTACTGGCTGGAGACTGCAGCCATCGCTCCTTCACACTGCTGGGTGAGTCACGCCTCAGACAGTTCAATAAAGAAACAAACAGATTTAAATTCTAATAGCGTCTGATGCTCATCCAGTGCAGCTTAGTGGCTTGTGCCATGGGTTTGATTCTCACTGGGATGTGTGTACTAAAACAGTGTATGTACTTGTACTGACAGAATAGTAACGTTTCTTGAAGATTCAAAGATTGTTATTGTTATTTCAGGCTGTTTTTCTCAGTCAAAGATTTGATAATTAATCTAATAATGAATGTGTGTTCAATCCACAGGTGATTTCATCAATGGCAAAAGAACTGGAGTCACTCTGTTTCTGGGGGATGCCTTTGAGCTGCACCTGTCTGTAGACGGACTGCTATCACAAGGAGAAACAAGGTTGAGTAATAGAATATTTAAGTTGTCATGCAAAAATCATAAATAATGTGTGTATTCATATTGACTTATTGCAGTTTGATTATGGAAAAACTTGATGTGTGTGTCCTTCTTTGCAGACTGTCTGTGCCCTATGCATCTCACTCTGTGTTTGTGGGCTCAGAGCTCGGCTTCTATAAGCTCTGGAGCGAGGAGTTTGGCTTCACCGTCACCATCGATAATGCAGCCAACATCGCCCTGACGCTGACCAAACACCACGCCAACCGCACCTGTGGCCTCTGTGGCAACTTCAACTCTGTGTCAGCTGATGAATACACCGCTCAAGAGGGTAAGATCATGCCTGCAAACGGGTAGAGTCAAAAAGTCTACAAAAACTGTGTACGTGTGTGGGATATGTGAGGACAGATCATTATTACTGGAGTCTAGGAAATGATTTGAGTCACCAGCACTCAGCAACAGGAAGAGTAGCGGCTCAGTACAGGAAAAGATAACAAGGTAAAAGAAAGCAAGAGGAACAGTAGTGGTAGGATGAGATTAAGAACACATCTGTCAACTCGTTTATGTGTGTGTTTATGTGTGTTTTTAGGATTCCTAACAGAGGACAGTTATGATTTTGCAAATTCCTGGGCAGTGAAGGGGGCCGATCAGACATGTCGACGTGTCTCAAAACCCAGCCAGTCCTGTAACACCACCAAACAGAGTTCAGCGGTGAGAGGACAGTTCACACACACACACATACACGTACATGTGCATACATATATACATGTGTTTGGACACCTGTAAGGATGTGATTGCATTTTACATGTCTGCAAATCTAAAAAAGTACAGAAATCTCTCTTCATAATATAAAACCTTTTATTCAAAGAGGCAGCACAAATAAAGATAGACACACATGAATGCATCTGAGCCTTTGATGTAAAAGCATTTGGCATTTAAAGTGGCAGTAGGCAGTATATTTTTGGCATCATTGGGCAAAAATTCCATAATAACCTTTCAGCATATTGTAATTCAAGTGTTCTGAGAGAAAACTAGACTTCTGCACATCCTCATGGCTCTGTTTTCAGGTTTTAACAAATCTAGCCCGTGACAGTAGACTTTGACCAATCTCGCTCTCATAGACAGCAGCTGGACAGCAGACCTCAGATCAGCTCTTACTGCTTGTTTTCCTCCGGTCTGTAAAATCTTGCAGATGCCGTTAGGAGCACCGGAGGACACAGGGGAACATGATTTTTTTCAGGTTACCTGTTTAATGTACTACTGTCACGATATAGCGACCGTTTTATAAAAATAACTTTTTTTAATCATATTTGCTCCAATCTTGCCTACTTCAGCTTTAAAGGGTGTTATTTTGACTGTGCAAAAAACCTCCAACTGCAGCTCACTTACACTTACTAACCCAGCATCTATGTCTCTCTCTGCATACAGTATTTTTATCCTGTCTGGTGTACCATCATTTGGACTTTATTACTGATAATTTGTGTGTTACAGTACATTAGTATTTTCTGGATTCTTTACTCCTCTATGACAGTTAACTGAATATCTTTGAGTTGTGGACAAACAAGACATTTGAGGACATCATCTTGGGCTTTAGGAAACACTATTCGACATCTTTCGACATTTTATATACCAAACAACTAATCGATGAATCGAGAGAACAATCTACAGATTAATCGACAATGAAAATATTCGTTAGTTGCAGCCCTCATTAAAAAGGAACAGCTGGTAAACAAGCAGAGCTGGCGGTAGTGGTTGTGGGTGGACTTATATGAAAAAAAATCAGCCAGTTTTAGCAAGAACATTTAGTACCACAGGAACACCCACGTGTTATGAAATCAGTAAAGGCTACATGTTATTGAAAAACATCGGATGTCATCTGCATCACCTTCACTAACTGCAAGACTGCTATATTTCCTGTGTCTCTGAAGGAAACAGGTGCTCTTTCAGTCTAACTGGGCTTCATGCAGTAACTCACAAAGTCTGACAGAGAATATTAGCTTAAGAGCTTAAGATATCTTTATTGATATATCTGAGTATTTTCTTTTATAATTTCTATTGGTGCTGACTTTTATCTCTTTTTTTATGGTTTCCAAATCATCCAAATCCTGTTTTCATCATGATGACACAAGTAGCCTTAAAACCTGCCCACCAAATGTCATTTTTAGAAGCCTCTTATTTACACGAGCTGACAAGACATGACAGCTCATGCATGACAAGACAAGACTGTTTTTACAAGCAACTGTGGTCTTTTTGAAAAATGTTGTGGGTTACAAAAACCTCCAATGGCTAAAAGCAAACACAAATGGATGACTAAGATATAAAGAACACTTTTCTTTTGTCTGAAATTATGGAATTCCCCTTCATTTAACCACATCGCTCCCTTGAACTTAACTTTGCGTGTGTGTGTGTGTGTGTTTAGATTTTGTCCAGCTGCAGTGTGTTGCAGACGTCTAGTGTGTTTCTGCACTGTGCCCACCTGGTCTCTCCTGAGGCCTTCCTGTTCCTGTGCCAGGAGGAGGCGTGCCACTGCAACCAGAGGGAAGAGGTGGACTGTTACTGTCCAATCCTGTTGGAGTACGCTCGCACCTGCCATGCCCACGGGATGCTCCTTCATGGCTGGCTGGAGGAGAGCCAGTGCTGTAAGTTTGACAGTCAGGAAGAAGCTATGAAATCCCAATTAATTATCTAAATGTGTGTGTGTGTGTGTTTTGTGTGTTCAGTCCCCAAGTGTCCAATTGGGATGCAGTACAGTGAATGCACCAAGTCCTGCTCTACAACCTGCCACAGTCTCAACATCCAGGAGGTCTGCAAGGAAGAGTGTGTGGATGGCTGTACATGCCCTGGTAATCTCCCACTCACTATATCTCCCCTCTTTCACTCTCTAATACTAGTAGTTTGTAACATGGTGTGTGTACTTGTTTCTCAGTGGGTAAGGTTTTGGATGGTAATCGCTGTGTGGAGGTATCTCAGTGCTCCTGTGTGCACATGGGACGACATTTCCCTCCAGGATCCACCATCTCTCAGGACTGCAACACCTGGTGAGTGAGGGAGCAATATGCATGTATAATTACACAGAAATACTGCTATATAAAAACACATTGCTTCCTCACTAAAGGGGAGACACCACAGATGAATCGGGTAAAAAATGTCACTGATATCACCATGAAACTTCCCCAGTTGATTACTTACATTAAGACAATTATTATTTGTATTACAAGTTATCTGAAAATGTATGTTTGAATATGCAAATGATGCATTATCTTTGTAAGTGTTACTGAAGTGGAGTCTGAAAACGGCCTTTAAAGATATATGTATTGTAAAGTTCCATACATTTTACAAGACACTACAGGTGAATAAGGGGGAAAAAACTGACAGATATCACCATGAACCTTCCCCAGTTGATTACTGACATTAAGACAATTATTATTTGTCTTACATGTACAATTTTTCTGAGATATGATGTTTAAATATGCAATTGAGGCATTATCCAATGGTAACTTTTGGTGAATTTAGAAGAAATCTACAGACACAAATAGACAAAGTGCAGTAAAATAAATACCTAAATGTGTATTTTGTATGTTTTCTTTCCACTAGTCTGAAAGAAGACGAGCAAAATAGTCCCAAATCTCAAAATTGACAAATTTTTGCCTGGAGTGTCTCCCCTAAATTGTCTCTTTCCTGCAGTGTGTGCCGTCATGGTTCCTGGGAATGCACCAATGAAGGCTGCCCTGGTGAGAGAGATGTACAGTAGTAGTCAATGCACTGACTTACACAATCTACTGGTAAATAAAGTATTTGTTTTCTGTGTGTAGGTGAGTGCTTGGTGGTGGGCCAGTCGCACTTCAAGACCTTTGACAACAAGTTCTTCACCTTCACTGGTCACTGTCAGTATCTGCTGGCGAGAGACTGCACAGAGAGCGGCTTTTCTGTCATTATTGAGAACGTACAGGTAATGTTTGTTTTTTTAATATGTTTTTTCCGTCACTTTCCTGCCACCAGCTGCTCGGACGTCTACAGTATTTTGGCTGTTGTTGGTATTGTGTTTCAGTGTGCAGATGATCAGGATGCTGTGTGCACACGCTCAGTGACACTCAGCCTGTCATCTCTGGAGGACATGACAGTGAAGCTGAAGCACGGAGGAATTGTGTCTGTCAACAGCATGGACATCCAGACCCCGATGCATCATGGTATGCTATATTGGCAGAATGGTGGATCAAATCTACATTTTATAGTCCCTCTAAGCATATTGTATATGGTTTTATATTTACTAATAATAATATTTATTGTGCACAAATGTGGAAATTTAGTAAATTTAGTAAATTAGTAAATCACAATAAATAGCACAACATGCACAGTACAGACGACAATAATGGACATGGTCCCAGTGTTTACAAATTTAATTTATAATAAGGCCTGAAGTAGATCTGAGATATGGAAATATCGCACTTCAACCTATTATATTCTGAAGAGGACAAAACATTGGCTCAAAGATACAACAAAATATCCTGAAGATAGAAGACATTCAGTCAACACCGGCATATACAGTAAACATCAAATATAGATGAATGAATTTGAATGTGTCGACTTAATTTCTTGAGGATTTTGTGATCATTATTATCAGCACAATAATCTTAGTTATTGGAAGGACTGATAATTGTTTACATCGTCGTTGTATTGAATTCAACTAGTCAGTTCCCTGTGTGTGCAATGTTCCAGGCCGTCTGCACATCCAGAGATCTGTGCAGTCTTCTGTGCGTGTAAAGTTTGGAGATGACCTTCGTCTGGACTGGGATGGGAGAGGCCGTGTGCTTTTAAAGGTAGAACAATTTTAATGGAAATATTTTTATTTTTGGTAATGGTACATATGTGAAAAGATTAGCAAACAAATGTACTGAATTCTGTCCATCTCCCCAGTTGGGACCACGATGGGCAGGGCAGACTTGCGGCCTCTGTGGTAACTTTAATGGTAACCAAGGTGATGACTTCTTGTCCGAGTCTGGTCTGGTTGAGGCGGGTCCTCAGGCGTTCGGCCAGTCGTGGATGATCAACGGAGACTGTGAATCCACCCACAAACATGAGAGTGATCCATGTGCCATTAACCCCAAAAGAGGTATACACGCCCATATAGAAGCACACGCACACAAATCACCACAAAATATTAACCCCTTGCTGCACCTCTCAGTGCGTTTTGCAGAAGAGGCGTGTTTGGTGATGATGTCAGACGTGTTCAGTGCGTGCCACTATCTGGTGAACCCGGGTCCGTTCCAGCGCTTCTGTCGTTATGATGTGTGTGCGTGTGTGGACGGGGAGGAGTGCCTCTGCTCTGCGCTGTCGGCCTACGCAGCCGCCTGCACTGCCAGAGGAGTGCTGCTCAGCTGGAGGTCTCCCTCACTCTGCGGTAACTCTCACACTCAACTCATTTACAGCTGATCACTCACATGCACATACACTAGTAAACATACAAACCATACAAACCGTTGTAGAGCAAATGCAAATGGCAATAATAATCTGTGTTAGCCATAATTTTAGTAGGTGAAGATCAGGATATCAGCACCACATATACATTTGAATGCCATCAAGAGTACAATAACAATCGTTACAAACAACAAAGATCTATCATAATTCCACAGACAGGAAAGGAGGGTACACTATTTCTTACAGAAGAAAACACGGTTTATACATGACCTTTTATGTTTTTTTGTCTTTTTCCCTTTCCTTTAGTGCGTTATGTAGTTTTTTGTGCATGTAAAAGGTCTGCAAAGTTACAAAGCCCACGCAAAAGGGAGTTATTCTCCCCCACAGAAACACTACTCCTGAACTGACTGAAACGCCTTGATTGAAGTCCAGCCTTTTCTTCCGTAATGTAGTGATGTCACCAAGTAACACATTTGCGTATACCTGTCTAGCGGCTAGTTAGAGCGGAGCTGGAGTTGAATCCAAAGAGTTCAGTTCGGTTGATCAATCACAACAGTGGGCCAGCTGACCAATCAGAGCAGACAGTACTTTTTGGGAGGGGCAGGAGCTCAAACAGGGCGTTTCAGACAGAGGGTGAAAAGTGGTGCTGCAGCACAGCCGGTATGAGAAAAATAAAGTGTTTTTTGAGCATTAAAGCATTTAAACATGTTCTAGTAGAAACCCAAAATACAAGTATGAACCTGAAAATGAGCACGATAGGTCCTCTTTAACTGAGAATAGATCCCTAACCCGACCCTGATTTGGTTTTGTCAGAGCTGGAGTGCACCGGAGGCCAGGTGTATGAGGCCTGTGGGAGTGTGTGCGAGCGGACGTGCCGTGCTCTGTCTGGCGCTGAGGCAGGATGTAAGGGGGAGAGGGAGTGTGAGGAGGGCTGTTTTTGTCCGGCTGGAAAGTACCTGAGCGACTCCGGAGAATGCGTGACCGCCGACCTGTGCACCTGCCTGCACGATGGACAGCTTTACCAGCCTAATGATGTCTACGCGGATCACAACAGCATCTGGTCAGTGACTGTGCATGTGTGTATTCAGAGACTATGCTAATGCATATTGCGTTTCATAGATAACACTTTCACTTTTTGTGTGTTTTTTCTTGTGTGTGTAGCTACTGTGAGAATGGCTCCATGCGCTGTAGCTCCCCTGAAATGAGTACTTTACTGTCTGACCTCTTCTATGATGATGACCTGGCACCATCCAGAGGTACAATCTCAATATTTTACAGGAGCACTATTGAATGTCCATGTGTTTCTTGACTTGAATAATCCACTATTTGACCATTTGTATTTACCATGCTTACTTGAATGCAGTGAACACCTGGCTCAGTGCAGGATGTCTCTGGTCTGATCAAGTTAAACTGCTTTATTATCTTTTCTGAGTTCCTAATTTGCTTTGCATTTTAGGAACTGATCACCGAAACGTCAAAATAAATGTATGATTGCAAGTTGGACAGTGCGCCGGAGTTTGTTTTGCAACTTTTTAGTCCCTCTCCTACGCAGACGTCTCATGAAATAGATGTGTGAAGTGTCCTTCCGTTCTGAGGAACTGATCACCAACTTCATGAAACCCAACTACATATTGGTTTTTGTTTCTGCGTATGCAGAGCGCCGGTCAGCCCAGTGCCCTCCGCCACTCGTCCGTACAGACTGTGATGCAGAAGAAAAAGGCCTCGAGTGTGCCAGAACCTGCCAGAATCTGGATCTTCCCTGTGTCAGCCTGGCCTGCATCCCCGGCTGCCTCTGTCCACCTGGCACAGTAGGTGGTGTGTTATCTTCATGTTGTCAATAAAGCAACAAACATCTAACATAGAACACGCTGATTGATTAGCGGATTGATTTCAGGTACGTCACCGCAGAGACTGCATTGCACCGGAACGGTGTCCCTGTTACCATAACAACAGGCCATATGCATCGGGACAGAGCATCTCTGTGGACTGCAACACCTGGTAGAATGATTGTTTGCATACATGGTGATGAAGGGGAATACCTGCAATGTGCTCGCCTAACTCTTGTTCTCTTTTATTTACAGTGTGTGTGAGAACAGGAAGTGGCGCTGCACGGAGAAGGTGTGCGATGGTGTGTGCCGCACTGTGGGGGAGGGGCATTACATCACTTTTGATGGGTTCAAATACTCCTTCCCTGGCCTCTGCCAATATGTCCTGGTCCAGGTAAGAGACAGAGAGATCCAAAAAGAGCTCCAGGGTGGATTGTAAAGCACAGTGCACTGGTGCAAAAACAGAAAAATGCAACATTCATTTAATCTCTCAATTCTTTCCCTACTTTTGGCTTTTTCTACTTTCACCACCAATAGGATATGTGTAACGGAGACGAGGGTTCATTCCGAGTGCTGGTGGAGAACGAGGCCTGTGGAATTGTGGGACATCGCTGTGCAAAAGCCATCACGATCTTCTATGAGGGAGGGTTGATTTTAATGCAACATGGAGAGGTAACACTCACAAACACACACATATCCATACCAGTGTGCTACCTCCAAGGTCTGAGAAGTAAAGTCAACGTGGAAGTGCCTTAAACTTGCATTCATTCTAATAGCCAGCAGGGGGCGACTTTCACAGTGTGTTTTCAGTTCATATTCAGTATTCGGTTGTACTTAGCTCCACCCTCTCGTGTCACTTCTGGCTGCAAATAATCAACATGGTAGCGGCCAAAATACCAAACTCGACACTTCAAAACGGAAGGCCACAAACCAATTGGTGACCTCACGGTGACTACGTCCACTATGACCCATACCACCTCACACACACACACACACACACACACACACACACACACACACACACACACACACACACACACACACACACATACACACATGTAGTAACTTTTGTGATTCAATGTGTCATGCACACAAAGTTTCCAGCCCATATGATCCTAAAAATATCAAAAATACTGCTGCAGTGGTGAAACATCAGACATCAGACATCAGACATGAACATAACTTACAGTACATTACACATTAAGATCTGTCACAATAAAGGTTCCCTTACTAAAATGCAACTCAAGTTTGTTTTTATAATCATAAAACCAGAAGGAATCATCAGCAATGAAGAACATTTTACTCAAAAGAAGTGTAGCCCTTAAATCATCATATAAGAAACAGTAAAAGATGAAATGGACTTAGTCTTCAATCTCAGCTAAATCATACAGCAAACAAAGACATTTCTCTTCAGGGAGACCATTAAACCTGCCTGTTTCTATAGTTAGTAGTAGTAGTTTTTGTTTTTACAAGAAACGGTATGTTTGTAATATAGGTATGTAAATGTACTGTACAGTAGCCAGGATCATATGCACAACTAGAACTAGATATCTGATGAGTCACATGTGAGCAAGGAGCATGTTAGATAAACATAGTGTTGAATATATCACTCTAATTCAGGAACAAACAGCATGGTGCCTTTTGCATAACTTGTATATAAAAACCATAAAAGAATTGCAATTTGTAAAGCAGCAAACTGTATCAGACACAACCAAAGGTCAGAGGTCAGACACTTTCCTAAATTATGTTCTGCTTTACTCAAACAATCTGAGAATTGCCTGAGTCTTGCAACCAAACTTCTCAGACTTGACCTGTGAGTATATTCATCCACGGTTGTCATCTTTCTCTCTCGTAGGTGAAGATGAAGAGGCCGGTGCTACAGAGCTCACAGGTGGAGATTGTGCACTCGGGTCAGTTTTACACCGTGCTGCTGGGGAAACACATCTCTCTCAGCTGGGACAAGGGAACTCGCCTCCTGGTTCACATCTCAGCCACATACCGGGTACTTATGAATTAAAACACTGCCTTTGACTGAATGGACCTTGTTGGTTACATTTACATTATTTTATATTAAACATGTCCTTTTTGTTGCATCCATTTTAGGGCCGGGTGTGCGGTCTGTGTGGTAACTTCGATGGGAACGTCAACAACGACTTGGTGAGCAGTAACAACCAGCTGGAGGTGGACTCCTCACACTTTGGGAACTCCTGGAAGGTTATTCCCAGCTGTGCCGATGTAACACAGGTAAAGTCTGGTCTTAGATTAAAGGGTCGGTTCACTCAAATTAAACAATAACATATTTCCTCTCTAGCTTTGGTTTCAGGACAATTTAACTCCAGCTCTTTTAATATGACTGGCTTAGATCTGGAGCACTTAGGACCATGGACTTTTGTTGTTTGTGGGCAAGTATAAGTATACCAGATGGGCTGTCAGTGGGGCAGACTACATGTTTACTGTGATGGATTACCTGCCTCAGGCAAGTCTGTGCAAACTGAGTGTTGTACCATAGTGACTAAAAACCAATGGCTGCATGGAAGGCTTCAAATCAACCTGAAAATCTAAATTTTGCTTTGGAAAATGGTTTGCCATCATGTATTTATTTTTTTATTTTATTTTTTACTGTTGATTCGTGTATTTATTTATACATTTTTAATCAATAGCAATAATATTACAAATCAAGAATGGGATAATAACAATGATTCTGACAATGTAACTATCGCATATAACATATTCAACAGAGAAATGTAACATTAATTAAACTATTTAACAAAGAATAATAAAATATCTATTTTTTTGTAAAAGCAAACAATTAGAAATACATCCACTTATTAAACAATATTTAGAAAGGCACATCCTGGGCAATGACTTCTTATATGTTATAACAAAAGGTGATATTACTCAATAGATTCAGTAGTTTTATGGCTTTTGTGTTTTTCTTTTTACAAATTTCAGTGATTTGACAAAATATTTTATTTCATTAATAAACACATTAGAATCAGGCTTTCTGTTGATTCACTTACATATATGGGTATGATGCTTCTGTACTGTATTAATTACAGAAGAAATGTGATGGTTAAGATTTTCATTTTGCCATCATGTAAAGTATGCATGGTTTTGATGAGTTAATGTTCTGAAAAATACAAAAGCACTAGTTTGATTTGTAAATTACTAACTATTACATTTCTAGTACAGGATAAGATGTAGATACTGTCACACTAAATTTGTGTGCATGTTCTTGTGTGTATAGATCCAAGCGCCTTGCAGTGACAACATTGTCAAGCTGGTGACAGTGGAGCAGTCGTGTCGTGTGATCACCGGTCCTCTCTTTAAAGCATGCAACAGCCAGGTGAGTTTAATTACAGGCACACTCAATATCCCACAACACCATGTGCATCGTTAGGTTCATGCTCTTGGTCCTCTCTTTACATTTCCCTGTGTGTCTCTAGGTGGATGCAGAGCCATACGTAGAGATGTGTGTAGAGGCAGCGTGCTCTTGTCCGTCAGTGGGCGACTGTGCGTGTTTCTGTGATGTCATCGCGGCCTACGCCCAGGCCTGTTCAGAGAGGGGTGTATCCATCAGCTGGAGATCCAACGATCTTTGCCGTGAGTAAAGAATTTCTCCATCCACATTTATAATTTCATCATGTTATTTTCTGGCTGAAGTATACTTTATTATCAGGAAAATACATTAGGCTGCTCGATCAAGCTAAACCAGTTAACTGTGTCCTCTAAGATGTCAAAATCAAGTGGCTAGAAAAATAAAAATAAAAATAAAATCATAATTAAAGAATTTTGTCGGAGACACAAATCATCTCCCATGTAGCTCTTCCCCTTTTCTATACAGCTTAACAAGATACCACAATCACAACACCACCACGTTTCAGTACTGCTATTGTTCTCCCACGTGACACCTTTTTTGTTATTAACTAGAGTTAACACTTTTGTAGTTCTTCTATCTAAATGGGAAGTTACCCTAAATTTATTTTGGGTTTTTAATTCTAGCATCAGGTTCTTGTTTTTCACTCAGATAAGGATCTATTCTCTGATAACAGAAGGGACGTTCTAAAATTCTACTCTTAATGTTATAGTTAAGAAAGTTAACTTGTTTTTTTCTGAATTCTTTATTATGCAGGTCACAGATAATATTTATCTTGAAGAAAAGGACCTATGTTTTAAGGATTGGTCAAAAGCAGAGGCCAAATTTTGTTGCACGGTTAACCCATTTGTGCCCAAAGACTATATTTAGTATGATAAAGACAAATGCAACATTTGTTTTAATCGGTCAAAAGTCTTGAAATTTGGTACGGACATACAAGTATCTAATAGTACAAATTTGAAATCTTTAGATCACATGAAAAATGACACTTTGATTAATAGTCAAAGTCAGGATTTTTGAAAAATTTGGAAAAACGCTAACAGTTTATTTTAAGAGTTTATTAAATGTTTTCCATATGAAATATTTTTTACACTGCATATGTGTGCAAATATTTGATATTATTAGTTCATAGATACCAAGCACTTGATTGTGGTCCTTGTAGTTTCATTTTCTTATCATACTATATGTAGTCTTTGGGCGCATGGGACTACTGTTTTTTCCAAAAATATAAAAAAAATTATATTTTAAAAAATATAATTACAATCTATTGCAAATGCAGTAGTCCCATGTGTCCAAAGAATACATATTGTATGATAAGAAAAACTCACTTCTCAGCCAAACGGTTTCTTCACATTTGTGCTTAAGCAAGCCCGGAGAACACTTTTAAAAATAAAAAAAATTCAGATTTGAGCACAAATGGGTTAATAAAGTAGTGTATAATTTAACTTTTGTTTCCTTAGCCATGAGCTGTGAGGAACTGAACCCCAGGAGCCCAGGTGTAGGGGAGGAGTTATGCCAGTGGAGGTATAACACTTGTGGCCCTGCCTGTTCGATCACCTGCCAGCACCCAGATCCCCTCCACTGTTCGCTCGAATGTGTGGAAGGTTGCCATGCCAACTGCCCTCGAGGTATCAAAAATACTCACCGGACATACAACACTTACAGATGCAAAACATTTGAGCATGCAAAATCTAAAAACAGTATAGATATAATTGTATATGTTTGTGTATACATGTGCAAATAGTGTAGGTGAATTTACCTTTTTTTTTTTCCTTAGGCCAACTACTGGACGAGGTGGCCATGCGTTGTGTTGATCCCTCTCAGTGTCAGGTGTGTATCCATGAGGGTCAAAGAATTTCCCACGGCAACAAGGTCATCCTGAACCACGACGACCCTGACCACTGCAAGATATGGTAATACTGCATCAGAACACTCAGCAACAAGTCTCTAATGCTTTGTAATTTGATTCTTTGCACATTTTGAGATGCTTTGTTTTTCTTTTCTGAAGTCACTGTGACAACAACACGCTGAGCTGTGAAGTCTGTGCCTCCTCCGCCATATTCACCACTCCCACACCGACACCTGCCTATTCCACCTTCACGACCCTGCCCTTCACCACCTTGATGCCCGAGGGCACATGTGACCGCGCCATGGATCTGGCATTCCTACTGGATGGGTCAGAAGCCCTGAGCGAGGACGAGTTTCAGGCAACCAAAGAGTACATACTGGGAGTGGTTGAACGATTCCGCATGGGCTCAGCTCACACTCGAGCCACGGTGCTGCTTTACCACTCTGGAGTCAAAACATACGACCTGCAGGTAGATAAACATATGTAGTGCACACGTGTGGCACAGCAAAATGTGTATTCTTGCACAAATATGCAGCATTCTGTGGAATAATACTTTATTGGTCATTCAGATTTAGCCCTGAAATAAGCTGCTTTGTTGACTCATGAAAACTGAATGTCATCGTAAAGGCCTGGTTGCTTGATATTCCTGCTTTTTTCTCTCTCATTTTATGCCTGTAGGTTCAGAAGTGGCTGTTTAAGAAGACCGTGCGTGAGCTGCATTACACAGGAGGAGATGCGGCCTTCTTGGATGAGGCCGTCAAGTATCTGGTATACAACATCTATGACAAGAACAAGCGTGACCATGCTGGCCGCGTTGCCATCATCATGACTGCCAGTGCCAACCCTCGCCCCGTCCGTAGCCTCGTCAAGATGCTCCGCAGGAAAGCCATCACCACCCTGACGGTGGCGCTGGGTCCCGGGGTAGACATGGGGCAGATTAATGACATCACCAAGGCCAACCCAGAAAACAGGGCCTATGTGCTGAGCAGCACAGGTGAGCTGCCTGATCGTCTGTTAGAGCTGTCAGATTACCTCTGCACCTTGGGGCTGGAGCCTGAGGTGGAGAAACCTCCACCGCCAAAACCCACTAAAGCGCAGCAGGACACGACCACCACAACACGGGCGCCTCTTCTGGAGCCCAACCCTACACAACACCTCCCCAACACGCCTACGTCCACCGCCACCACATCGCCATCTTCCACCCCTCCGTTCACAGAGGTGACATTCATCGTGGAAGGCTCCGATGCAGTCGGCAAGGACAACTTTAACAAGTCGCTCCTCTTCCTGGAGGAAGTTATCTCGCAGCTGACGGAGCAGGAGGAGTTCATTCGTATCACTGTGATCCAGTACTCCGTAACGGTCACTGTGGAGATACGTCGGTTGGAGCTGAGGCGGCAGAGGACGCTGCTGATACAGCGACTGAGGGAGATACGATGGAGGGGTGGAAGTAAGACAAACACGGGCACCGCTATCACTCAGACCTTTCAAGAAATGGTTACGGTCCAGCCTTCACGCGGCCCCACCCCTCCTCAGCTGGTCTTCCTCGTGACAGAAAACCCTCCCACGGACACAGTGATACGCCCGCCATCTACGAGCACCCACACACAAGTGTATCCCATTGGTGTTGGACAAAAAGTACATGAGTTTGACTTGCTGCCATTCAGCTCCCCTCAACGTCCGCTGTTTGTTGATGACTACAGCCATCTGACAACCCTGGTACACCGTGTAGTCAATATCACACGCTCCACAGTCAGGCCACGCTCTCCTACACTGCCACCCCTGGTCGTCCCAACGCTCGCCAGCCTGCCACCTTCAGGTACAGAACACACACTCATTTCAGTCATTCAGTCCACAAGGAGCCACCAGCCTGTGTATTAATCTGTGAGCGTATCTTTGCACAGTGCCGTGTAAGAAGCTTGTGGATGTGTTGTTCCTGCTGAAGGCTGGAGAGGAGCGTGAGGACATGAAGACGTTTGTCAAAGCTTTCATCAATAGTGCTGACATAGGTAGGTGTGACACGGCCCCTACATGCCCTACTATACCTTTAATGTAATGTGAACTGCATTTCACTGATGTGTATGTAGTTCTACCTGTTTTCAATGATATTTCAAGAGAATAAGAAGGGGAGCTGTGATTTTTGCCACTAGGAAATTATATTATTAGTCAGATCATGGTGGTTTAACAGAAGTTTGGATAATTACCCAGTGTTGTGTGGTCACCCAGTGTTTTCTAGTAATTTATTTAGATTATGGGACACCAGTGAGGGACACAGAGGAGAGGAGACAACAACAACCACAACATTAAGACACATCAAGTGTTTGCGTTCATGTGTGATGGGTACATGATTGGGTTGATTTTTAGCCGTGATTTCATCTTGAATTTAAAATCAGCAAGGCTGCAGCTCTCTCTTATATAAGTTGGTACTGAGCTCCAAAAAGTTTGTTGCTCTCATAGAGAAACTATATTTACTACTAATGCTCATTCAACAAACCATATTGTCCCTCCTCTGTATTGCTACAGTGATTTAACTTGTTTGTGTGTGCAGGGCTGAATGGCACTCAGGTGAGTGTGGTTCAGTACGGAGACACCAACACAGCAGAGCTCACCTGGAAGGATGAACAGAGCAAATCCCACCTCCTGAACTCGGTGGAGAGAATACCAAGCAGGACCACTGCCGCCCCCGCACTAGGTAGTGGATACGTAAACTAATATATGTGCACGCACATCAAAGCAGACACACGCTCACTGCTGCTGTTGTCTGTCTGCAGGTTCTGCGCTGCGATTCGCTGTGCAGATGTCCATCTCGTCAGTCAGCGGCGGAAGAGTCGGCGTAGCCAAGGCTGTGGTGATGCTGGTGACTGACAAATCAGCTGATGATGTCAAAGAAGCAGCTAACGAGGCACTGGCAGCAGGTAATTAAGTCTTTTATAGTCTGATTAACATGTGATACATCAGTCTGTGGTGTAGTTTCCCTGATGAGAGTCTCTTCCCTCAGGTGTGTCAGTGTTCCCCATCGGGGTGGGACCAAACTATGACAGGAGTGAGCTTGGCGTGCTCGGTCACCACGGCAACCAAGACAACACTCTGCACTTGAACAGCATGGATCAATTACTGATGTTGCTGACTCTGGACCACGGTTACATAGAGAGAATCTGCAGAGGTGCTCACAAACACATACACACACACACACACATACGGTTACATTTTTCTAGGTAAAAACGATTAATCTAATAAGTAATTTAATAATAATACATTATAATGCTGGTGATAATGATGGTATTGGTTATTTGCTTTGGTTCTCAGCTGGTCCACCAGGACTGTGTGTTGATGATGATGGAAATGAAAGAAAGGTGAGTAACGTCTACTGTGGTTGAATACAAATACGAGCAGCGCAGCGACCTTTTTACAGCCATTACTTGTAATGAATTGTCTGTTCATGTGTTTCAGCCTGGCGAGTCATGGCTGCTGGAGGACGGCTGCCACTCTCTCCTGTGCCACCCCAGCGGGGCTGTGACAGTACAAAACCACAAAGTCAGCTGTGACAGACTGGAGCCGCCGGCCTGCAGGAACAACATGCCACCTGTCAGAGTCCAGGAGACCTGTGGCTGCCACTGGGAATGCCCTTGTATGTACATCACAAGAGGATTAAATAGCTTCTGAAGTCTCTAGCGTCACATTTAATGCGTCTATATTAAGTGCACATCATTTCCCACGTGGGCTGTTAACAATGAGTTGCATTGCAGTCTATTTATACAGACTGTTAACGGATCACATGTTTCTGGCTCCTGTACAGTCACTCTCTTCTTCCTTCTGCCTGCTGTGTGTTGACAGGTATGTGCATGGGCAGCTCCACCAATCATGTGGTGAGGTTTGATGGTTTGGCGCTCAGGCTGGATGGGGAGGGTGTGTGCTCCTACACACTTCTCACAGTCAGCAAAGGCATCAGTGAAGGGTCAGAGGTCAAACTCCACAGTGGGCCTTGTCAGGACTCAGCGAATTACAACCAGGTCTGCATGAAAGCCATGGAGGTGACCCATGGACCCCACAAACTGCTGCTGAAGGACGATATGACGGTAAGCTGGGTGTGTTGCCTCCACACTGAAACATTATACGTGAGTCTATGAAGGGTTATTTACTGACTGTGTGTTTGTTCGAGCAGGCAATGATTGATGGGGAAGAACTTGCGCTGCCGTGGCGGTTCGCTGGTTTAGAGCTGGTGCGTTATGGAGGAGTGATGCTGCAGCTGAAGTCAGACCACGGCTACGTCCTGACGTTCACTCCTCAGAGCAACGAGTTTACCATCACACTGCTCAGCTCCACCACAGGCTACACCGCTGGACTCTGCGGTAACATAAATAAGGACACATTTATTCATAAGTGTAAAATAAGTCAGCCCTGTTTGTCTCTCTTCATTTTCTTCTAGCTAGGGCTGGGCGATATGGCCATCTTCTATCACAATATAGGTCATTTCATAACTCGATAACGATCTTCTATAACGATATAGTATGTAATACGGAGTAATCAGATTAAGATTAATAGTTTGATTTAATTTTGATCAGATTTTCTGAGAAATTTTTGTTAGTATTTTCTTGTTATTATCAATTTAGATGGCTTAATTGTGTATCACAATATCTCGATATATGATTTTATCATGGCACGATTCCATTGATTGAAAGACGATAAATTATCATATTGAATTATCGACCAGCCCGACTTCTAGCGCAACTGTAACACTGTCTCCCTCTGACCTTCTGATCTCTCTCTGTATCTTTTTCCAGGTGCCTGTGGGGAGGAGAAGTTGAACGTCCTATCTTTACGTAATGGCAGCTCGACCGCTGACCAGGCAGGCTTCATCTCAGACTGGACCGTGGCTGTAGATGACGGTGTGTGTCTGCCAAAGCGGAGGGCAGTGTGTGTGCATGGAGCAGTGATGGGATGTCAGGCCCTACGCTCTGAGGTGTTTGAACCGTGCCACGCGCATATTCCTGTCCAGGTGTTCCTTGCCAAGTGTGAGGAGCAGGCATGTGAGGAGTCAGATGTGTGCGAGCTGATTTCTGCCTACGCACGCCTCTGTAGACAGAGAGGTGTATGTGTGCAATGGAGGAGCCCCCACCTCTGCCGTAAGTTAGTTTTTGATATGTGGATGTGTAGATGTTTAACACCCAGCCTGAGCCTAAACCTGAACTTTAGCCTGATGTGTGTGTTACAGCGTTACAGTGTCCCAGCTCCATGGAGTATGATGCATGTCGGACAGGGTGTGTAGAGGACTGTGGTAGCATACAGGCGTTGCCAAGCGACTGGTCGGTTGCCAGGGGTAACGAGTCATCCTGTATGGACACACCTACCGAGGGCTGTTTCTGTACTGGAGTGACGGTTTTGCATCACGGACAGTGTGTATCACCAGAAGCATGTAGGCAGTGTGTTGACCAGCATGGACGCAAGTATACGGTGAGAAAAATGTGACTGAATGTGTGAAGGAATGATGCAAATCAACTTCTTAATTACAGAAACACATCCTGATATAACTGGATGGGGCAACCGTTGAAGTGTTCACCGTTAAAGTGGGCCGTGAGCGCCCTCTAGTGTTTATTTCTAATATAACCAATGCAAATTGAACATGGTTTGATTTGTTTGTACAGTACATGCAGAGTTGGGTACCAGATGAGAACCCATGTTTGATTTGCATGTGTTTGGACCAACAACACATCAACTGCACTGCCCGGCCCTGCAATGATGTCAAAGGCAAGCACCCCTCCTGCTACTGCTGCTCTTGCTCCTACAGAAGTATCTGGTATTGCCCTGTTGCATTGTGGGTTTAGATGAAACACCTTAATAATGAATCATCTGTATGTATGTGTGTGTAGCTCCGGTATGTGGACCCTGTGAGATCCTGAGAGAGAAGAGAGAGTCTAAGTGCTGCCCAGAGTTCGAGTGTGGTATGTAAAAAAAACGCTATGTAGCATTATTACAACGTTTCTATTTCCAGATCCAGTATTACAGTAGCTTCATCAAAGAGAGCGGCAAGAACAGACCTGTCAGTGTTCAATATAATATAAGATAGCACTTTCTATGACGCCCATGTCTGTAATGCATTATTAACATACGTATAATGCCTTATAATCTGCTTATAGCACTGTATAATTATAGTTATAAGCACTATTTATACTATATTATAACAATAATCATAACACATTTTGCAATGACTTGTAAGGACAGGTGTCATAATACTTGTGTTATAATTCCCATAGTTGTAATACATTATAATCATTTTATAATACATTATAGTCACGGTTATAATGCATTATAATTAGGACTGTCAATCTTTTAAAATATTAATCATGATTAATCGCATGATTGTCCACAGTTAATTGCGATTAATCGCAAAATAATCACACATTTTTTATCTGTTCAAAATGTACCTTAAAGGGAGATTTGTCAAGTATTTATTACTTTTATCAACATGGAAGTGGACAAGTATGCTTGCTTTATGCAAATGTATGTATATATTTATTATTGGAAATCAATTAACAACACAAAACAATTACAAATATTGTCCAGAAACCCTCACAGTTACTGCATTTAGCATAAAAAATATGCTCAAATCATAACATGGCAAACTGCAGCCCAACAGGCAACAACAGCTGTCAGTGTGTCAGTGGGCTGTCAGTGGGCGCAAGTTTGCAGCATTATTTAGCCTCCTTAGCGACGAGCTAGTATGACATGGTTGGTACCAATGGATTAAAAATTGCAAGTTACGTTAATTCATTAAAGAAATCAGTGGCGTTAAAACACGTTATTATCTCGTTAACTTTGACAGCCCTAATTATAATGTGATTATTCTAAGTGGTCATTGGGTGCTTTAAGTGAAGTAATGAAACTCCTGAGTAATAGCCAAATGTAATGCATTACAAGCTGGTTATAAGTCACTAAGTGGTCATTGTTTGCTTTAAGTAAAGTGAAAGAAATATCATTAAATCTATGCAAGAACAATACACACAAAAAGTCAGTGACAATTATTATACTTGACCTTATGAGTCATTATAAAATGCTTTATAATGTGTTATGATTATTGTTATAAATCATTATGAATATTTATGAGTGCTTAATTATACAGTGCTATTAGCAGATTATAAGTATGTTTATAATGCATTATAGACATGGGTGTTATAGAAAGGGCTACCTAATATAATATACTGTATGTGTGTGAAACTAGGTCTGATTTGCACCTAGAAGAGATATTTGAAGATTGGTGCTGAAGTTGAACGCCAGAATATATTGCTCACACATTATTGCTATTGAGAAATTATTAAACCTCTACCCCCTTTATGTTGAAAAGCTAATTAAAAAAATGATAATAAAATCATTAATTGAAATTTGGCTAAACATTTTTCAGTGCTTTGTATTTATCAGGCACTTGCATCTCCGAGTGTATATCTCATCCAGCTGCAACAGACTGTCTGACTCTGTGACTTCTCAGTGTGTGATCTGGTGACGTGTGACCCGCCTGAAGTGCCCCGCTGTGAGGACGGTCAGGTTGCAGTTCTGAAAAACCCCGGGGAATGTCAACCTATACACGAGTGCGGTACGCCATCTACACATTCTTTGTGATGTTTGAGCTCGGCTTTTCTCAGGCACACGTACAGACATGAAAGAGAGCACACATCCATGTGATCTCTTTTTTTCCTTTTCATCTCGTTTCCCTCTCGCAGTCTGCAAAAAGGAAGAGTGTGCTCTTCAAGCTCCCCCCGCTTGTCCCGCACATCGCAAACTGTCAGTGAAAAACACAAAGTGCTGCGACGTGTTTGAATGTGCGTGCAACTGCCAGAGCTCCACCCGCACCTGCCCTGCAGGGTTCATCACATCCTCCTCTACCAATGACTGTGACTGCACAGAAACTAAATGTCTGCCAGACAAGGTGTGTGTGTGTGTGTGTGTGTGTGTGTGTGTGTGTGTGTGTTTGTTTAAATGCATCAGTTTCCATTTCTGTGCTGTTACTGTTTCAACTATTTTATTACTGTGTGTCTCTCCAGGTGTGTGTGGTTGGTGGTGTGGTTCACCCAGTGGGGAGTGAATGGGAGAAAGGGTGTGAGAAGTGCAGTTGCAGCCAGCTACAGGACAAAGACACATCACTACACACTGCTCAGTGTACGCCGCCTGTGTGTGATCGAACCTGCCCTCAGGTGAGACACATACACACCGAACATACACGTTTGCATTATGCTTCTATAACCATGAATCCTTATGCGTTGATTATACATTTCAGGGCTCCGCATACACTCCATCACAAGGAGAGTGCTGTGGGAAGTGCACACCGAACAGCTGTGTGGAGTCGGCGGGAGAGATGAGAGGGGACACAATGGTTGGGCGAAAACTCAGACGTGTACGTAAATCATACATGTCTGGTTAATATAGGCAACCATTTTTTAGTAATTATTATTTATTAATTATGTTGTAATTGTCAAAAGCACTCATTGTAGTGTGTAATGTGTAGCATTTCATATACAGCTTAAAGGAATAATTTGGGTGTTTTGAAGTGGGGTTGTATGAGGTACTTATCCATAGTTAGTTTATTACCTACAGTAGATGACGGTCGGCACGCCCTTAGTTTGGAGAAGCACGCAGGAGTTACGGCACGGAAGCAAAGCAATGTACTGCTGTGGACGGGGCCAGCAGCAAAATGTATTTTAGCCACCTAAAAGAAAGGCCCACATAAAAAAAATCAGTTTAAGTGTACGCTATATTTAGAATATTTTCGCCACTTTACCTTGCCGTCAGACAGCCCTTGCAGACGGGGAACTGAAGACTTTGTATCCATCTATGCTCTTGCCAAAGCCACGAGACTCCATTGAAAAAAAACAGTAATTTTACCTCGCAGAACACAGGAGTTGCTGGTCTACCGCTGCCTTGATCAGTTATTTTGTTTGTGTTATTGCGTGACTTTGGTTAGTTCAGATTCACCAAAGTCACACATAGCACAAACAAAACAACTGATCAAGGCAGCAGTAGACCAGCAACTCCTGTGTTCTGCAAGGTAAAATTACTGTTTATTTCAATGGAGTCTTGTTGCTTTGGCAATAGCATAGATAACGGCTTCAGTTCCCTGTCGGAGACATACAGTAGACTGTATAGCTGTCTCACAGCAAGGTAAACCGGCGAATATATTCTAAAGCAGCGTACACTTAAACTGATATTGATTTTTGTAGATGAGCCTTTCTTTTAGGTGCTGAAATATGTTTTGTTGCCGGCCCCGTCCACAGCAGTTCATTGATTTGCTTCCGTGCGTTAACTCCTGCGTGCTTCTCCAAACTGGATAATACACTGACTATGGATAAGGACCTCATACAACCCCACTTCAAAACACCCAAACTATCCCATTAATGTATTTTTTTAAATAACAATCACTGCTTAGGCAATATATATTTCTGGCTATTGTCAATGGATTGGACCTTATTTGATTTTAATCTAATCTCTGTGTGTGTTTATAGTTGGGAGAGGTATGGCAGTCTCCACGTGATAAATGTGTGTTGCATCAGTGTGTGAAAGTGAAAGACGAGGTGTTCATCTCCTCAACAAACGTCAGCTGCTCTGTTATGGACACTCCGTCCTGCCCGCTGGGAACGCAGTTACGCTGCGACACCCAGGATTGCTGCCCCCGCTGCCACTGCGGTAAACACACAGTCATACGCAAAAGGAAAACATGAACAGCCACACCATTTGGTACATTTTGGCCTTATGAGTTAGCAGGCATGATTTCCATGATTTCAAATGCCTGAATCATCAAGCTTTCACTCTACTAACTTGCAGTCTCAGTGTCTGTCCAGCAGATGGCTCTCTCACATTACTGTCATACCAGAGCCGGTTATCCTCTTTTGACCTTACAAAGCCCGGGGTTTAATGAATGGCAGCTAAATTATTTGTGCTTCTCTCCACAGCTCCTATGGATGCCTGTGTCCACAACAACACTGTGATAGGAGTAAGTTGTGCAGAAAACTCTTCTTTCATATCAGAACATTTTAAACAGTTCCTTCAGTGCTGTGTGTGTGTTTGTGCAGGCAGGGGACAAGCTGATGTTGGACGTGTGCACACACTGTGAGTGTACGGTGGAGGACGGAGCCGTGAGAAATTACAAACTGTCCTGCAGGACAATCCGTTGTCCCACTTGCCCCATGGTAACCCATCATTATTTTTTTATTATCACCATTATCATTTGTCATCATCATCATCATCATCATCATCATGACTAACCAATGAATTCAAACGTCCATCATTTTCATCAAAGATTTTCTAATCCGCTGACCACATTCCCTCCGTACTCATCATTAAATTGCGGCCAAACGGTAATTTTCCGTGATTCACTCCCGTTCACAGAGGTAAATGGTGAATTATTTATCTGCACAGGCACATTTATGTCTTTGTATTTACAGTAATGCCCTTCATCCTATGTGAACTAACGGGCAGTACTAACCACAATGTTTTCAGGGATACACTCTGCAGAAGGAGGAAGATGCTTGCTGTGGTCGATGTGTTGCCACTGCCTGTTTCCTACAAAGGCCAGATGGGAAACTGATCAGTCTGCAGGTTGGTGCTTAGCAGAAAAGACGACGCCTCGCTCATGAGCCCTGTCACACGCAGAATGCAGACATACATGCTCATACAGACTCATTTGCTGTTGCAATGATATTGACGTTTATATATTTGTATACTATATAGTCCCTGCTGTCGGCTAATATACTATACCATAGTATATTTTGCTACGCTATGCTATACCACGCTATATTATACGATACTATACTAAATTATACTATATTATACGATACTGTAGTAAATTATACTATACTATACTATACTATACTATACTATACTATACTATACTATAATATGCTATACTATGCGATTCCACACTATATTATACCATGCAATACTATACTATGTTATAATATACTATGCTATATTATACTATGCTATGCTATACTATACTATACTATACTATACTATACTGTTCCACACTATACTATACTATACTATACTATACTATACTATACTATACTATACTGTACTATACTACACTATTCCACACTATGCTATACTATGCTATATACTATACTGTTCCACACTATACTATCAATACTATACTATACTGTACTATACTATACTGTTCCACACTATACTATACTATACTATACTATACTATACTATACTATACTATACTATACTGTACTGTACTATACTATACTATTCCACACTATACTATACTATACTATACTATACTATACTATACTGTACTATACTATACTATACTGTACTATACTATACTGTACTATACTATACTATACTATACTATACTATACTATACTATACTATACTATACTATTCTATTCCACACTATGCTATACTATGCTATATACTATACTGTTCCACACTATACTATACTATACTGTACTATACTATACTGTACTATACTATACTATACTATACTATTCCACACTATGCTATACTATGCTATATACTATACTGTTCCACTATACTATACTATACTATACTATACTATACTATACTATACTATTCCACACTATGCTATACTATGCTATATACTATACTGTTCCACACTATACTATAATATACTATACTATACTGTACTATACTATACTATACTATGCTATACTATTCCACACTTTGCTATACTATGCTATACTGTATTATACACTACACTACACTACACTACACTACTATACTATACTATACTATGCCATATTATACTATACTTGTTCCTTGGATCAATAGCGTACTGTTGCCAAAATAACAAAACAGACATGGTCTAATAAAGTTTGTCTATATTAGAAATGTAATATTTTGTCTTCATTCATTTACTTTAAAATGGAGACAACAGCTTTTCAGCAGCATACATAAATACCGATGTACACGTGTGTGTGTGTGTGTGTGTGTCTGTGTGTGTGTGTGTGTGTGTGTGTGTGTGTGTGTGTGTGTGTGTGTGTGTGTGTCTGTCTCCCTCCCAGGTGAACACCACTAGTGAGGACGGTTGCAACCTGTATAGCTGTGGTGTAAACGATAAAGGGGATCTTGTCTTGAAAACCAGAGTGAACACCTGCCCTCCTTTTGACCGCCAAACGTGCCTGGACCAGGGGGTACGACCACGACACAAACTGCCCTCCATCCAGCTCCCAATATTCTCACTCCTGAACCTCTGTATCTGTCACAGATATGTATTAATTTCTTTCTCTCCTGTTTGTTTTCAGGGGAAAGTCAGCCAGATTGGAACAACCTGCTGTGAGATGTGTAAGTAGAGCTGTGCCCTCTGCAAGACAGGTACTCTATTTTAAAAAAAAATCTGGACGCTCTGATTTTAATAAGAGTGTGTGTGCATGTGTGTAGGTACGGAGCCAGAGTGTCGGAGGACAGTAGGAACGCTTAACTACATCAAAGTGGATGATTGCCAATCAGAGCAGCAGATAGAAATTCACTATTGTGAGGTAAGAGACTACACGCACACACACACACACACACACACACACACACAAGATGATTAATACTTTTTCCCCCTAGGATTAGCAAAGTTCAGTGAAATCATACTGTAACACCGTCCCTCACCATCCCACCCTTTCTGTCTCTCCCTGCGGTGTTGTCCATCCGTCCATCTGTCTGTCTGTCTATCAGGGCAAATGTCGCAGTAAGTCCATATACTCTCTGGAGAGGGCTGCTGTGGAGCAGGAGTGTGTGTGCTGTTCTGCTGTGGAGACGGAGCCTCTCAGTGTCCCCGTCCTGTGTGCCAACGGGACTCGTAGCCACCAGACTGTCCTGTCTGTCACTGCGTGTGACTGTCTGTCCAAACACTGCACCTAGAGAGAGCGATAGTGAGAGAGAGTTTATAAATGTAAACAGTGTGTGTGTATCCAAGTAAAATATACCCATATAAAAAATAACACCAATAACAATAAAACAAACCTGCCAGTTTCTGTAAGCACTACGTTTTGTTGTCTGCGTTGTGTGTAATCTGAATTGAAATGTATGGGTTTGTAGAGATTGATGATTGTTGTTTAGATGTTTGAATAGTTTAAAAGTGATAACGGATATTCTTTTTCATCTGGTTTCTGAGACTAGCTAGGAATTTGAAATACCAAAAGTTGATCAATATCAATTTATCACATTTTAATCAAGTAAACATACAAAAATACCAGAAGTGGAACATAACTAAGTACAGTAACTTTGACGTACTTGTACTTTACTTAAGTATTTTAATTTCATGCTACTTTACACTTCCAATCCGCTACAATTCAGTGGGAAATATTGTACGTTTTAACTTTTTCTGCACTTTTATGAGTACTTTTGCTTTGGACACTTTACGTACATTTTGCTAATAATACATACTTTTATTTAGATTACATTTTCAATGCAGGGTTTTTTATTTGTAATGAAGTATTTTTTATATAGCAGTATTATTACTTTTTATTATCCTTTTTAGCAGAGGATCTGCCTGCTTCCTCCACCACTGAAAAAATGGCTTAACATTTGGTGCTTGCATTTGCACAAAAGATAAGATAAAATAAGATAAGATAAGATGAACCTTTATTAATCCCCGGAGGGAAATTCAGGTGTCAAAGCAGCAACATCAGCAAACAGAGTGAAACACAGGAGAGGTAAAGGTATACAAAAATTATAAAAACAATAATAGAGATATAAAAGATACAGAGTGAATGGGTGAACATTGTGTGTACAGTCCGTCAATAAATAAATGTAGTATGTGCAATAAATAAATGTAATATGCGCATATGTGCAGTCTATAAAGTGCTATATAGGATGTATAGTGTAAAGTGCGCCAGTGGTTGGAGTCGAAGATGGTTGCAGATGCATGTTTAAAGGTAGATAGTGCATAGAAAAGCATTGCTTTGCATTTCAAATGATTATAATTGAATGCTCTGGGGGTTTGGGCTGCTACTTATCATTGATTAAGAGAACTAATGAATGTATATATCAATCAAACAATAAAACAATGAATGTTTGCTGCTTTATGTGAGACACTAAACTTGTTTTTTGCACTGATTTGTTTTTTATGTGTCTTCTGAGACCTGCAGAGGGTAGGCGAGGTTCAAATCTGGTCACCTTTAAGCTCTTTCTTCCCTCTCTCATGGTTCACCCCCACACCTCTCTCATCGGTAATATGCATCACAGCTTCTTTCCCTCCTGTACTGTATGAAACGGTTAGGGAATTAGCTGCACTGTGCGCGCGCGTGTTAAGCCAGGGGGTTCCGGGAGCGCGCGCGGATTGTCCACCATCTCAGCCCCTCAGCAGGCTGTGCGTCTCGCGCGTCTTTATCATCCATCTCCATAGCGAAGCACTGATCCTCCACGAGCACTGGTGAGTCCACTTTTCACTTTTACTTTAATGTGAAGTGTGATGGGAAAAAAAAAAAAAAAAGAGCAGAGTGCACTTTTACTGTGTTGTTTATATTCCCTGCTGTCGACTTTGACTGCGTCTTTTTGCACTTTTTGCACTCCTTTGTTGGAACTATAGCTGCTTGTGTGTGCAGGAGGCCTAAACTCTGTAAACAAAGGTTGAGCTGAGATACTGCTCTTAGTATTTGAATCAGAATCAGAATCAGAATCGTGTTTATTGCCAGGTGTAAGAGGTATACACTAGGAATTGGCTTTGGTTTTGTTGGTGCAAGTAAGCAGTATAATAACAAAAGAATAGAATAAAATAAGAATAAACAAATTTGAAATTCTACCAATATACAATATACAAAATAAGCTATAAACAAAAAAATTGCACAGTACCAGGGTGCTGAGGCTGTTTTTCCATCTGACTATGTGGGTGCAAACAACTGTTGCATTAATGAGTGTTTAATTAAACACATATTTATTAAAATAACAGCTGGAGGATTAATTAGTCAACATGGAAATTAATTACTTTTGATGACTATAAGAAATTGAAATTTACAGACAGGTGTAGGTTAAAGGGAAAGTTTGCTGCAAGGTCCATTTGATTTGATTCATCACATCATTTCAAATTAAAGTCTTTGTTTGAGTTGCTGTTCTGGCATTTAGAAAGGAATCAAGCATCTGTTAAAATTAGCAAATCTGCTGTACTCCAGGAGAGACAGTATTAGACCCTGTTCACGTTAGTGTGTTGGTGTGTGTTAGTGTGATGGTGCAGCTGACAGTCCTCTGTTGAGCTGTCACAGAGCTTTAAGGCCTTTAAGCCCCCGAGCAGAGACGCATACTTGGATGCATTTGCGCATTCCTCTTGTGCCATCTCCAGAGTGAACAGGCAAGAGGGATATGCAAAACATATTAAGTAGTAAGTAGTAAGAAATAAAAATGCTAATAATGAAATATGATTTTAAAAAAAAGGTCTGTTACCATAGACTAATATTAAACTGATATTTCCAAAGAAGCAATTTTGTCAGAATTAAATAATATAATCAAATAACATGTATTTGATTGTACATTGTACATGACTATATTGCAGAATATGTTATTGACAGACGTTATGTGCACTTTAATTATAAATTTCTCCTTTCTTATGGAAAATGTGTCCACTAAAAGTAACAGAAAATACTGGAAAAGTTGGTTGCTCTTTCAAAGGTGTTTTTATTAATTGTCAATAATCAAAAGAGCAGTCACTATTCAGGGAAAGTTATTTTTTATGTTTTTCTGAACAACACATCAATCGTTACCAAACAACAACATACACACAGACAACAACAAATTCAAATTCAAATAACCTTTATTGGCATGAATGTTCAGGTTACATTATTGCTAAAGCGAAATACATATATTAATATATTAATGAATAATTACCACAGCTGACCGCATACGACATAACTGATTCTCAATCATGGGTACATACAATTCAAATTGTAGAACATACAGGGAGAATATCCACAAATATGTCAGGAAATAATGATAATAATAATAATACATATAAAAAATAATAAAAACGATTAAATTAATATGATAAAATTAATTAAAAATGAATAGAGAAAAAAGAAGAGGAGAAAAAAAATAATATTAAATAATAATATTAAATAAACATTAAAATAGATAAATAAATATATAAAAAAGAAGATACTACTACTGGCTACTCAGAGATAGAGAGATTTCCCCCTTTGTAAAATCCTTGTTGAGATTCAAATTGTTTGTTTTTTTAAGAGAGACCCGGCCAAGATGGTAGCATAAAAACACTGTACAAACACCATAAACACAATAAGACAACAGTCATGCCAAAAACGAGTACCGACCATATCCAGTTAAGATGCATACACTGGTATAAATTTCCAAAACAAAAATATACATTCTTGTATTTGGTTGCAGTCCTGTAAGGAAAGTGAATAATAAGAAATACAATCTGCAAGGCATAGTAGATGTTCTGGTCGATGCTTAATTAAAAGTAAAGTGTGCATACATATTGATTAGCATGAGCCGTATAAACATTCTTGGAAAGCTGCAAGAAAATCAGCCATTGGGGAAAAGGTATCATGACTAATAAGCTAAGTGACTAATGCGCCACACATGCAGCATGTGGCTAACAGCATAGGAGATAAACAAACTCGGACCTCTCTATGTTTCTCAAAAAACAACCCACAGTAGCACTAATGCACTTCCTGTATCAATATATCTTTAAAATACATCGATAACGCTGTCAGTTTAGGATGAAAGATAAAGGTTCATAAAGGTTGGGAACCACTGATCTAAATATCACTGTGTCCTGATGGATTGATAATTTACATAACATCTTCTTGACCTGCTTTGACCTCTAAGCAACATATTCTCCATTTCCATCTCAGCTCTGTGTTTGCCAACATGGTTAACTGGGATTATCGTGGATGTGTGTGGGTGTGCACATGTAAGGGGATTGACGGATTGTATGTGTGTATGTGTACGGTGTTTAGTTGACTGTTGGTGTATTTGCATCTCTCATGTCTCATGGCTTCACATGTAGTTTGAAACTGCCATGGCACAACTGTTGCATGCAAACCCCTTCCTCTTTCACCAGCAATAACATCTAATGATGGAATCTGTGTGTCACTTTTACTTCGGGGTAAATAACATAACCGGTACATTTGTCTAAATAAGATTTAAGGTGTTAAATACCAAATGTATAGCTTTCACTTCTTACCACCTGATCACTTAAGTGACTCAGACCTCAACTGTATGATTACTAAGAGGGACACTACTGCATACATTAACATTTTAATTTAAAAAAATGGCAATATACATTTCCACTGCTTGTTATAAGTCAAGAAATTAATTTCAAAGACCATTAACAGTTATAGGTGAAAAAAATTAAAACGAACCCCAGCTTGCAGAAAGTTTTCTAGCATGTAGGGCAGCCTTTATGGCACTACTTCGTGTTTTCTCCATTTTAAGGCCACCCTATGTCTATGTCTCCACTGGAAGGGTACCCTAGAGGGAACTTTACCATGTTTTATCTACCATAGAGGAATCCTAGAGCGCACTTTATCATGTTTTATCCACTGGAAGGGCACCCAGAGGGCAATTCATCACATTTTCTCCACTGGAATGGCAGCCTAGAAGGCACTTTATCTAATTTTCTCCACTAGAAGGGCACCCGAGAGCAAACTTTATCTTGTTTTCTCCACTGGGAGGTCACACAGAGGGCACTTCATCATGTTTTCTACACTGGAAGGACACCCTAGAGGGCAGTTTATCTAATTTTTTCCACTGGAAGGGCACCCTAGGGCACTTTATTTCATTTTCTCCACTGAGGGGCAACCTAGAAGGCACTTTATCTTATGTTCTCCACTGGAAGGACACCCTAGAGGGCACTTTATCATATTTTATCTACCACAGGGGCATCCAACAGGGCACTTCATTACGTTCCAGATTCGACATGGCATTAGGGGACAGACGCAGTTTTTGACTGAAGCTCAATCACAACGCTCTCCCACATCAGATACATTTCTTGCAAGAACTGAAAAACATGTAGGGACGGAAAACACACAGGGCACCAATAGGCCTATATCAGGGCTTATTGTCCTTATTTAATTAACTTAAAATCGTCAAAACGATGCATACTGGTAACAGCATTCATGTCTATTTGGATATTTCTGAGCTGAGGAACAGTTGAGAAACTGAATTGCACATTTTAGGAAGACTAGCTGTGTTATTTTGTGCACTTTAAAACACTTGTTCCATGTTTTATGTCTGTGGATTCAAGCACGGGGATGCGCATGCGCTTCTATTACAGTGAGACTTAACTACTCGGTTTCCTCTTAACACTTCCTTCTTTATCTCTAAAGAATGATCCCAGTGACCAAATTACCTCAACAGATTGTAAACTGTGCCGCTTGGATTGAACTGTGAGCTTAATCTGAGCCTACAGTTTCAATTGGGGAAAAAAGAGATGAGACAGCTTAACTTTGGCTTACTCTGTCAGTCTAAAACAGCGACAACTGTGTGGTTTTTCAACCACATATTTAAAAGTAAAATCAACGTGAAAGGATTCTTAAATGTATATCACTGGCTCGACATATCTAAACAATAAATAACTGCTAGAGGCCATTATTAACGCTTCAAAATTAAAGAAAATCCGTTCACTCAAAGACAGTTGCATCTTATAGGCTTTATAGTGGTTCAAACAAATGGAAGCACGTTTCTGCCACTATAGAAAACACACTTATGAGTTAATAAATTATAGTTGTGAGAAAAGAACGCTTAGTAATAAGAAAACATTTAGGTTGCCCATTTTTTCCCCAAGTGGCATTAATGGGCTTCCATACCGGTATTAACAAGAAATTAGTTTATGCAGAATTATGTTTTTTTCAGACTTTGCTCTACTGTTTGCTTTATTCCTTGATAATTATTGGATAATTTTACATTTAGCATTTTTAAACCAGGAAGAAATTTACTCTTCACAACTGTTAGATATACAATCAGAGACGATTGTCGATTTAAAGGGTCACAAAAAGATTGGGGACCAATGTGTTCAAATATTATGATCCTACTGGGAGGAATGGCTCCGCCGTTAATGGAACTTTTTTTTTCAATTAAAGCCAGAGCTGCCAGGTCATCCCAACTTCTGAATACTGAACTTTGTTTCTTTTCATGTACCAACAGTGATGAAACGGAAAAGAAGGTATGCCTGGAACCAGAGATATGAGTGAGTCGTCTTCCTTTCGCTCAGCGAAGCTCGTGTCATTGGCCTGCTCGCTGTCCGGGCTTGGGATTGATGCCGCCAATGGAGGCGTTGTCAACCCCCCTGACAACGATGAGCCTCCTCCTCCGGTACGGTCTTCTCAGAATGCAAACACTCACATCCTGCAACAATATGTCAGCTCAGGGAGCACATGGAGCATGCCCTAATTGTCATGCTCTTATAGTACTCCCTAAATTCCCTACTTGTAACCCTCATTAATTACCCGTCTGCGCTTTTGTGCGTTTGTGTAGGAGTCTGGCATCGATCTAGGCGCTGGGATTTTTTTTGCCGATGGCAAGAGAAAAGTGGACTACATGCTTTGCTACAAATACAAAAAAAGGTGGGCGTCCAGGGCACGCCTTTCCATCACATCCAATGGGAGTATTGGGAGTATACCATTCCCGTTAACAGGCCGTTGGGAAACGGAAGGAGAGTCTGGGGACGCAGGTGCACCTGCAGGAGATGCGGAGGAGTCAAGGCTGTCTGAGGAGGAAAAGGCTATCATGAGGGAGGAGTTTGAAGCGGGTCTAATGGATGCTGGACTACAGCTAGAGCGTGATAAAGAGGTGTGTATCTGCTTTTACAGTGCTCTCACCATGACTATTTCTTCATCTACTGTACACTCCTTTAGACATCCATCCTTAAATTATGTGACCACAAATCCTGTGATTGGACGGCTGCCAAACAGGTGGAGGATAAGACTCAGCCTGTCCCTGAAGACAGGCCGGGACTCTAATTAAAGAGAGAACGTATTGATTATCAGGGGTACAGTATAGTAATAATAACCACAATAATAACAATGATGTATTTGCAAGTGTGTTTTTTTTTTCTCTATGTGTGCACATGCATGTTTGTGTGTGTGTGTGTTTGCGTGTGTGTAGTTGTGAGACGCTTGTGCGTTAAATCAGCTGCTGCTTTGGTTGAGGATTAAGAACGCTGACCGTAAGTGTGAAGCCAAAGGCCAGATTATAGGACCTTATTAGAGAGTGATCCACTACTCAGAGGTGTGTGTGCTGACACATGCATGCACATTGGGGGAGATTGGTGGGTTTAATTTTGATTGAATGGGCTGAAGGGGGCTCTCAGTGGTCACTGTATACTGTATCAGTATGTGTAGCTGTCTGCCTGTGGTCAAATACGAGTAGGCTAACGTTCCGGGAACTGAACAGTGAAGGATTTGATTGTAGTGTTGTGGATCAGTGTATGAATATGCTCAGTTGTGTTGTTTGTGTGGGCTTCTGTACAACATGAGGGAGTTTACCCTAGTTTTCCTCTTGAATGTGCAATTTATTTTGTATAATCTCACTTTGCAGCCAAACTGTGGAAATAATCTTCTGATCAGAATTAGAGTGATCTTGACAGGAGTGCAGAACCTGGTGATAGATTTTAATGCTACCACTGGACATTTGCTGGTAAATTGTTGTTAACATATAACATTAGAGGTGTAGCAGGAGTTGTTTGAGCCTGTGCAGTTGTATCTGCCTTGCACTAAGGTTATTACAGTAATTGCAATGGGCAGCTTGTAATTCAGTGGTCCAGAAGCTAGGTAATAGCTTGTCACTTTTCACAGGATCAAAATTGATCTACATTATTGTGGCTTTTGCAGGTACCTATCCCAACATAATCGGCACTAATTTTCTATACTTTGGAGGACCGGGAGGTTCTGGGCTTGAAATAATGGGATTCCATACCAAACAGACTCATTATAACACAAAGTAGCATACTTACAGGTTTAAGGACGGCTCATCTGGCTGCCTCAGGACAAGCAGCAAAAGCAATTACATGCGAAGACAAAGGCAGTGAATAAGACAGATACACACTTAATCTATCCATACAGTATAGGCCTGTAATCCAAATCCAATTTGACATGTACGCGGTTGGTTGATGAAGTTATGCATATAGTGTTTTTTTTCATGTTCAAATATCATATTAATGTGTGTGTTAATGTGTGTGTTTGTGTGCAGAGGGCAAATGGCCAAGGGTTTATTCGGCTGCACATCCCGTGGCCGATACTCAGTCGAGAAGCAGAGCTTCAGAAGATCAAAGTTGCTGTCAGAAAGGTCAGCAGCCAATTACACACCCTGTTCTTTAATATTAACATTTGCTGAAGATTCATTTGGATGCACTTCACAATCCCATTTTAAGACTGAGGAGTTGTATGTCAGAAAGCTGTAGAACGTGACATGAATAGCGATAGGACATTTACGTGTAGAGTGTAGGGCTGGGCAATATGTCGATATTATATCGATATCGTGATATGAGACTTGATATCGCCTTAGATTTTGGATACCATAATATGGCGTAAGTGTTGTCTTATCCTGGTTTTAAAGGCTGCATTGCAATTATTTAGTTATTTATTTACAGGTATTTGGTCAAAGATATTGTGATATTTGAGTTTCTCCATATCGCCCAGCCCTAGTAGTGTGGTAAATAATACAACATACAACACACGTGTGACTGAGCAGATGTGATCAAACTGTTCTCCATCTATGTTTTCATCGAACAGAAGTGTGAATTGCGGAAACGGATGGGCATCGCTGGTACATGGGATTCCTTCATGCGCAAAGTCAGCACACCGTTTCAACCAGACGTCCCCGACTTTGACGTCCACAGAGACTCACAGACACGCGTCCACTTCAAAACCCTCAAACACCCTTTTATCAGAGACAAGCTCCACATGTGAGTTCCTGGACTGTCACGCTCACATGCACACATGTAGAGCAATGTTATCAAAAAACTAACCCACTTTAGGAGTTGACCTTGGCGGGGGACACACACACACATGCTTTTCAGTTCAGTCATGGTCAGAGATTTAGATAACACCCTCATATCTAAATCACCTGCAGGCTGTGTGCTTTCATCATCCTTATCATAACATAGTGGAGCTTTCACGTAAATTGAATTTTCACTGTTTGCACTACTGTGACTGCTTCTTGTCATTTCCTGCAGGTACGACATCAAGTCAACAGAAACTGTATTCGATAATGCAACACGCAGCAGAATAGTGAGTCCAGAAACATTATATCTTCTAATTTTATGTTATGAGGAAGACTACTTCAACAATAAGTAAACATCAATGAATACAAGGTGTTTTTGCTTGTAATAAGTAAAAAAAATATGCCAATGGAACTAGTGAAATTTTGCTTGATAAGATTTCTTGAAATAAGATGTAATATTATGGCCTTTCAAGATGAAAATAGATCTTGAAATTAGCTGGGAACACTCATTTTTGAGATATATTTCACTAGTATTAGGAAGTGTTGTGTGTCATAATAAGCCTGTAATGCTCAAAAGTAGTATTTTGTCAAGATATTCAAGATGCATTGTCTAAAAACAACTCCCTATATCTCACTGAAATGTTACTTTGTGTCCTATATTAAATGTTATGAGATATTTTGACTATGATTTGACAAATATACTTGGTAAGATTTTGCATTTTTGCCACTAATTTGGACTGTGCTTTGTTTGTGTCTAGGTGGCTGAGATTATTTCACGCACTACCTGCAGACAAACTTGCCAAACCACTGGTGAGGTCTAACTTTTGCTGTGGTTTCATTCTCCTTTGTCATATCGTTCATATGCATGCTGTCAGTCAAATCTCATGCTGCCTGTTCTCGTATGCTATCAGTCACAAAGCTGAACGTGTCCATGACACTGTGTTGCACTTCCTCTTTGTGTCATAAGGCATCAACTCATTATTGGCTCGGGGTGTCTACAACTCTGCCTTCCCTCTGCATGATGTGAGTACAACAGAAATAGCACCTTCACTGGACAATGTGAAAGTATAGTTGCGTGTGCTACATCTACTGTACATAAAGGACTTTATTGTGTCATACAGGACAGGTTAGTCAATATATTTGCAGTATGGATGTTTACGGAGATAAATGGGAAAAAAGGGGAGAATCTGAACAATTTGGATAGAAAAATACTGACCAAACCCTTAGCTGCAATTAAGATTATGCATAAAATATGACATACTGTTATGCAATATATCCCTATATAAAGAGCTACTTATTTTTTTTTCTTTAGGGGTCGTTCACAAGGAGAGGACGGAAAGATCAGCGAAATGACAGACAGGTGAGTTGAGTGGCCTCTATTGGGTCTTTGATAAAGTGTTTTCAAACTCCCCTACTACTATATCAGTGAAGTCACTGGAGATGATACCCGTCACTCTCCTCAAGGGAGGAACAGATAAAACTATTAAAAGCCTGATTATTGTCCTGATATGGCCATGACAACTGATGATGAGCTTTTACTGATCTCTCAAAATAGGGTCGGTCAATGCCACATCATTAGCACATCATCTTGTAGTATATGTGATGTTTTCGGATAAAAATCGATGGCATCACGGTTGAGTCTCAGACCTGTCAGAACCTCCCTCTGGATCCAGAGTGGCAAATACATCAGACATGTTTGATTTTCTACAATCAGAAACTGCACAAATCTGAATGTGACACTGTAGTTTGAGTTGGTTCACAGTCTTAATGCAGTGTGCTACCTGGGCAGTGTAATCTGCAGACGTTAAAGGGGGGATTCCAATATTACACATCACATCTGTTTGCAGGTCTTGGGGAGTGTTACTACATGTGTGAAAAAAGTTATAGTATATAAAGCCTTTTGTGGCTCCAGAGGAAGCTGCGTAAAATCTCATAAATTGACTCAAGTGATGTCATCAGAGTCAAGGCTGAAAAGTCAGGGCTGAAAAGTTACATTAGCTGCTACTTGCATAACACACCCGAATAGCTGACCAAACTGTGAGTGGTCGACTTGCATTGTGGATAATGTAGGCGCCATCAAGGCAAAGGAATGTGTGGAATAAAAAAGACAATATCTTTGGTTCTGCTGCATCGATTTTGATGCTTTTTTGCAGTGTTATAGGAGTGCAAAGTTAAATCGGTGAAGCATTATTTAAAATGTGTGTGCATTGTCAAATTGAATGTAATTGTAGAGCCGGTGTAAATTAATATGAGCCGAGTTACTACAGCATATTTATAATCCAACACTATGTTGACATTACATAGACACCACGTGTCTTTATTCTGACGTCTGTATCCTGCAAAATATAAAATTTTTCAAGTCATTAACTTGTGTTTTACTCTTGTGTCCTTCAGCTCCTCCATGAAGAATGGGCTAACTATGGAGTCATGCATAAATACCAGCCTGTGGACCTGATCAGGTACTGAGCCCAAACATGTAAAAATATAAATCTGTAAACCTGCAAACCCAGGCAGCTACTGTAGTTGATATGTTGGCTTTATTTTAACAGGAAGTACTTTGGAGAGCAGATTGGGTTGTATTTTGCTTGGCTGGGTGTTTATACTCAGCTCCTCATCCCTCCCTCTGTACTGGGCATCATCGTCTTCGTGTATGGCATACTCACTGTGGATACCAATGTGCCAAGGTAGGCAGATAAAAAAACACTCTTCAAACTTATGTATGCGAATCAGAAGCGCATCACATTATATCACCATACATATATTTATATTATTCTCTTTTTATTGTTTTTGCACATGTATATTTTAGCCAGGAGGCATGTGATGACAACCTGAACATCACCATGTGTCCACTATGTGATGGAGTGTGCGACTACTGGCGTCTGAGTACGGTGTGCTCACTGGCCCAAGCGTCATACCTGTTCGACAATGGAGCCACTGTCCTCTTTGCCATCTTCATGTCTCTGTGGGGTAACTACACTTTCCTGATCATGTTACGGCAGGTTTATTTCAGGGGGCCGGTTGCATAATAATAGACCTAGTCTTTGTCTTAAATATCATTTTAAGTCAGACTTGCTATAGACACTTACATTTTCCTGTTGCATAAAGCTTACCAACGAGTGACTAATGTAAGACTGACTTAGATAGCCTGCCACGCAATGCATTATGGGTGAAATAAGACACTTCACTGAAGAGAAACATTAGTGGATGCAACAGCGACACCACAGAAAGGGGACAAAATAACATAAACAGCATAAATGTAATGGGTAAACAATTGAAATAGTTAGCCAAAAAGTAATGTATAGACAGTTGAGATAATTAGTTAAAAGCAATGGGTAAACAGTTGAGATAGTTTGCTCAAATTTAGCTAAAAGTAATGGATAAACAGTTGTAATAGTTAACCAAAAGTTGGGTAAAAGTAATGGAGGGGGAGAGGTGGCTAACTTTTTTACCTCAAATTAAGTCTTAATATTTATGCAATAGCGGTCTAAGGTCAAGACTAGTCTTAAACTAAGTTCATGCAACTGGCCTCAGCTCCTGACAGGAGGAGTGACAGGGAGAGTGTGCATGACTGGAGTGAGTGAAACTGCAGTGACACAGCAGTGTTGGTGTGATAATCGTATTATAATCGTTGTATTTTTATGCATATAGATATCAACATCAAGATGCTATCCTGCATGTAAATGTACTTTAGGCCAACCTTTAGGTGGCTCATGTTTGTATGAATTCTAGTGGAGGATATTTCTGCATTTTCTTGTGTGTTCAAACAAAAAGTCAGGTTCTTTTATTTTATAAATATGTTAATATTCCATCTGTGTATCTTTCCTGTAGCTGCCTGTTTCCTTGAGCACTGGAAAAGGCGACAGATGTGTCTGAAACATATGTGGGACCTGACGAGCTTGGAGGATGAGGAGGTACAAAAATAGATTCAAGAGTACTGTACTGTGCAATAAACACACACATACATTATTTTAGAATAGACACAGTCAGAGCCTTTACTGCTTTGTCATTTTGAGTATTCATCTTCTGTTCGTTTAAGTGCCAAGTCAGTCAGCGTGAGAGTGTTAACCTCGTGGTCCGGGAGTGTTAACCTCGTGGTCCGGGTCAATCATGACGCCAGTTGTTGTTGGCCTTGCAGATAATCATTTGTGTCAGAACAGTGACCTCCCCCTAACACACACATACACATAAACACATGGCCACCTATGCATTAACGCGACTCTTTGACCTGTAAGGGGCTGTAATGGGATTGGTCTGTTCTTAAAGTAGTGCACTTGCTGATGACTCGGCAGGGTCACAACGTAAACACTCCCAGCCTAACCCTCTCTTTCTCTCTCTGTTTCTCTCTCTCTTTCATGCATTTCTGTCTCTGCTGCCTGAAGGAGCGAGTCCAGGTGGGCAAGTTTCAATACCCATTAAATATAGCCACAATCTGGTTTGAGAAGCTGTGTTATTTGTGCCTTTTTATTATAGAAATTCCAAAAATGTCTGAATATTTATAAGCAGTTGAAAATCAGCTAATTAAAAAAAAAAATCCAAACAAATCTGGAAAAAAATATAAAAATGCATGCAAATATTATGCATTTTCACAGTTCATCTTTATACTGTAAATTGGTTTGTAGGCTCCACATTTTTCTTTTCATTTTTTATTTGAGGAGCACATTCTGAGCTGTCCATGAGAAGACCCTGTTTACTCTGTGGTGGATAGTGTCTTCTAATGAGGAAAATGTAAACAACAACTTTGTATGTGTTTGGACAGAAAATCCAATCAAATTCAATCTGCTCCCTTTGAAAATACATTTTTGAGTTAAAGTCACTTGAACCTGTCCCGGTGTAGGCTACCACCCCCTTAGAGCTACAAATGTCATGCAACAGCCATCGAAAATGTCAGCGAATATACTGTAGCTGTGTTGTGTGAATTTGTAGCTTTAGAGTAATTTGTGACAGTAAATTATACAGCTGTAACTGGTGACTCCATTCTGTAAAGTTGTGATATAAGCATTTTTGTCTTGGTGGATGTGATCCTTTACTTTGTGGTGCCATCCCATGTGATTTTAACATGTGCATGTGTGTGTTGCAGGAGGAGCTGAGGCCTGAATATGAAGAAGCTCTACAGGAGAAAAAAGCTAAGCTGAAAGCAAAGTCTAAGAAGAAGGTATTGTATCCGAGTGTGTGTTTCAGATACAATTTTAAGACAAAAACTGGTTAAATTGATACGTTTTACTGAAAAAATGTGTTTTTACTCTGTTGCAGTCGACTAAAACTGGGGATGGTGTAGATGGAGAAAAAGACCACATACTGGCCTCGCAGGTATGGCTGCACTGCTCTGTGTGATAGGACATTATGTAAACAAAGTTGGAGAGGGCGGGGCTGTTACACCGAAGTGATTTACACTTGCTTCATGGCGAATGCAAACACAGATTCTTCAATTGCATTGCACTCACGAAAGTAAACAACTTTATCTATACAAACACATATTATAGCCCGTCTTAAGTATTTCATCTACAGTAAAGTTATTACAGACTAACTCTGTGTGTATGAGTTTATGTCTGTGTCTCACTAAAAGGAAACCCCCGTCACCTGCAGTGGGTGGTTGAGTCCAAAGCCGCTTACCTTCCTGAGATTAGCCCAGATTACTGATGGAGAGAGAAGAGGGGGGAGGGAGAGGAAGAAGGGGAGGGGATTTCTGTCCTTTCAGATGGCAAACACGCACCTGCCAGACAGAAAACATAACGCGTGTGTGCTGAACATGTGCTCAGAATTACTGCGCATCACATACTCTACCAATGTTTGTGTGTTTTTGTCTGTGTAGCCAAGTAATATGCCTGTTTTTCTTCGACAGCCAGAACCAGAGTCCCTGGACATTGAGGATCACCTGTCAGGTTATCTCATCAATGTGTCCACCTTACTATTCCTGGTACTGGAATTTATATTCTTATAATGCTTTCACATCACACAATAATCTGTCATTTTTATGAGGATGTCAGACATTTAACAGAAATCAGAAATTTTTTCTTTCTGTCGTCATAATGTTTGTGAACTAATCTACATAAACTGTCTATTTATCTCCATCATTTCTTCACTGTTTCCCATATTATATCCATTAATTTCTAATTATTTAATTATCTGCTAAATAATCTAGTGTCAACAATAGGGACCATTAATTAGTCCTAGCAACATTTTGCTGTAAATCTAAAATAATAGAAAGATACAACAGTGATAATGATAAAAGAGAGAAGTAATCAATAGATAAGAGGAAGAAAAAGATGAAAATAGATATTTACATGAACCAAATAAAGCACACTATCGTCATCATCACACATTTCTTGTCATGAAAGTGAAGTAGAAAGTAGATATTCTTTGACACCAGTCTCGTCATCCAACTGTTTAATGTTGTGGTTGTGTGTGTTCAGATCTTCGCAACCTTCTCGGCGGTGTTTGGGGTGGCGGTTTATCGTATCTGCATGTTGAGCGTGTGGTCCGTGAACCCTGATCCTGAAGCCAAGGCCAGCGTGAGGATGACCGTCACCACCACAGGCATCATCCTGAACATGCTGGTCGTTCTGGTGTTGGAAGAGGTCTATGGAGCCATCGCTGTCTGGCTGACTGAACTGGGTATTGTATTTAATGCTGTCACAAAGAAAAGGGTTAAATTGGGAAGCCTCAAAATGTAAGTTTAGCGCTTCTAAGTTGTGTGCCTAACATGATGTGTGTACATTTGTTGTGTCTCCTTTCCAACAGAACTTCCTAAGACAAAGGAAGAGTTTGAAGAGAAGCTGATCTTTAAGTCTTTCTTCCTCAAGTCCATGAACGCCTTTGCACCTATTTTCTATGTGGCCTTCTTCAAGGGCAGGTGTGTGTCTCTTAGTTGTGAGAATCACCAGAGGCCCCAAGATACGATATTATCGCGATACTTAAGTCACGATATGGTCTTACTATTTTTTGCCATAAGATATACTGCGATATATTGCAAATTATGCAGTTTGTCAACATCTGTTTTATCTAATAAGATACAGTTTTCACTCTGTTCATCTCAGAGTTTCTTTCACATATCTTGAGGTCAGAGGTCAAGGGACCCCTTTGAAAATGGCCATGCCAGTTTTTCCTCGCCAGAATTTAGCGTAACTTTGGAGAGTTATTTAACGTTATTCTCGACAAGCTAACGTGACATGGTTTGTAACAATGGATTCCTTAACTCTTCACTCTAGCTTGAAGACTGAGCCTGCAACAGCCTCTCAAAGACAGAATAGTGGCCGATTGTTAAGAAGTTAATAGTTTATATAATAAACGATCAATACTTGACGTCCGTGTATCAATACAATATTGCCACGCACAATTTTGCGATACTATGCTATATTGATTTTTTGTACCCCGCCTGTAGTTTCTCTTATAAAATCTTACTTCTCTCTCTTCTCACCATTTGCCTCATTGTGTAACTTGGTCCTCTCCTCATACAGGTTTGTTGGGCGGCCTGGCGATTATGTTTACGTCTTTGGAGACTATCGCATGGAAGAGGTAGGTACAGTTACACACATTAGTGGTTATTGTTTATGTGTATACATCTGCATGTACATGTGTGTTTTTTTCCACAGTGCGCTCCACCAGGCTGCCTCATCGAGTTGTGCATCCAGCTCAGCATGATCATGCTCGGAAAGCAGCTCATCCAAAACAATGTGTTCGAGGTTCTCATACCGTAAGTATATATATGTACTGTAGATGTCGTTAACTTCTGCAAACATACATTTGCAAACATACATTTGCCAAATGTCCAGTCTTTCCTATCTTTGCTCAGACTCTATCCTCTGTGTTTTTGCAGTAAGCTGAAAAAGATGTACAGAACAATGCAGGAAGAAAAAGGGAAGAAAAGAGCAGCAGAAAATGAGGAGAGTAAAGCAGAAGAGAAGAGACCAAAGCAACAATTTGACAAAGATTTTGCCCTTGAACCCTATGAAGGCGTGACCCCAGAATACATGGAAATGAGTGAGTCTCTTCTAGTCTCTTGCTCACTCTGAGCCACTCACTACTGCAATCACACAATCTAATTATTTAACTATGTGTGTGTGTTCATATTTACAGTAATCCAGTATGGGTTCGTGTCTCTGTTCGTGGCCTCCTTCCCGCTGGCGCCAGCGTTCGCTCTGCTCAACAACGTCATCGAGATTCGCCTCGACGCTGCAAAATTTGTCACAGAGATCCGACGGCCTGATGCTGTGAGGTGTAAAGACATAGGTACAGATGACACACGAGAGCATGTCCACTCTGTCAGTCTCTGTGTGAATGTGAAACAAGCTATCCTGGAACTTTTAATCACTTTCTTTTCCTTTACTCCACTCTGCCCATCCATTTTTGTCTCTTTGTCTCCATGTCTGTCTGTCTGTCTGTCTGTCTGTCTTTCTGTCTGTCTGTCTGTTACTTTTATACAAACACACACACACTTCCCTCTCCCTCTTTGTCTCTCTTCATGCACATGCTATCTCCAGGGATTTGGTACAACATTCTCTGTGGAATCAGCAAGTTCTCTGTCATTACCAATGTAAGTTTGTGTGTGTGTGTGTGTGTGAGTGAGTGTGTATGTCTACTGTGCCCATAGCCCTGTCTACACATTACCGCCGCCCACTGTCTGTCATTGGAGCAGCAAAAAAACGCAGGCAGGAATGTGTATCACATCACAAAACGGAGGCTACTCATAACTATAAACTATTTTGCGATGGGATCACACCAGCCGCAGTTTCTTGACTGCATCTTGCATGGTTGCGATGCTATCGCGGTGACAAAACCTGCCGACAGACAGACAGACATATAAACACCCGTCAAAGTACTCAAACAGCTTCTGTGGTAGTTCCGGCTACAGTAGATGTCTCCAGGACCACTTTTTGCCTTGATTACACACACACACACAGATTCACAAGGTGAAAACAATATCAGCGTCACTGTCGTGGCTGGTAAAAACATCGCTCTACAGCGCTACTAGTGATCAAAAATCTCACATTGTACCTTTAAATCTATGTCTGAATCTGCCTCAATGATTCTGGGTACAATGTCGTCTGGCCGAGGCAGTGAGCTGTTTCCTGTTGTGTAAAACATTTTTTATTCTCATTAGTATAGCTCTATGGAGAGAATTTATAAAAAAATATTATTGACATTAATGTAGTTGTTGTAGGTAGATAATATTATTTATATGAATGAAGTTTTAGTCTATACAGTTAAATATAGCTGATAATCAGTCGATATGCCAGCAGTAAATGGTATGCGATGATGTATCATGAAACAGTATTGTCATTTCCTCTCCCTGTTTGTCTTCTCAGGCGTTTGTCATCTCCTTCACGTCAGAGTTTGTTCCACGTATGGTTTTTCAATACATGTACAGCGTGGATGGCACCATGAATGGCTACACAGATCACTCACTGTCCTACTTTAATGTCAGCAACTTCCCGCCGGGCAGCGGGCCCACCACCACCCTCTTCACCGGAGTCTCTATGTGCAGGTCAGAGTGACTCTCTTAACCTTGACCTACCTTTTCCTTTAAATCCTTGAGCCCAGCAGATTAACTCTTACTTTATCTAAATCCCAAACTTGACTGAAGTTCTCAGAAACTGTAAAATGTGGTGTTCACAGCAGGGATTTTACTGAGGCATATCTCTCTAAGAATTACCAGGTTTTGCTCTGATTGTTAACCACGTTCATTCATGTCCAGGATCCTCTTTGCAAATACACCGTCTGTGTTTTTCAGGTATAAGGACTACAGAGACCCACCGTGGAACCCAGATGCTTACACTTTCTCTAAACAGTACTGGTCTGTCCTGGCTGCAAAATTGGCCTTTGTAATATTTTTCCAGGTATGAAATTGATATTTACAATTGTGCTTATGTTAATGTCAGTCTAAAAAATGGTATCCGAAATCTGTCTTTCTCAAATCCATGAACAATCTTGTCTTTATTGCTGGCATATACAGTACATAATATTATAGATAAGTAGGGATGTGCTAGACCAACTTTTTCCCTCCTGATTCTGATATGTCAGCACAGAATATCCTGATCCGATGCTTTCTTTTTCCAAAATTTAAAATCTGTATACCTCACTTTGTGAAACTCATTGGGATCGTAACATGAGGCCATGCATTGCTATGGTGCTTTTCTTGAAGCCCACTGTAACTGAATTAGTGTATCTGATCAGCTTAATAAGGCCAATGTCACTCCGAAAATTGGATTGTAAAGACCATTAACTCTCATCTGCAGCTAATAAAACCTGTTAAACCTAGAAGTTCTTCTCTTATTATAATAAAAAAAGATGGCTTAACATATACATAGAGCAGCATTAACTCCAAGCATACTCTGTCAATGTAATTATACATTGCAAGAAAAAGGTTTCCTTATCTTTTTCCCCTGCAGAACCTCGCCATGTTCCTCAGCATGTTGGTGGCCTGGATGATCCCAGACGTGCCGCGATCTCTGCGGGAACAGCTGAAGAAAGAGAACATGATGCTGATGGATTTTCTGCTGATGAAAGACCAAGAAGAATATGGAATACCTGCCTCCCAAAGACGCTCCATCCACTGCATGCCCACCAACATAGACATCGTGGTGGAAGCGCCACGGGAAGATCTGGAGGAGCATCAGTTGGAGGAGGAGGAGGAGGAGGAGGAAGTAAGGGTTGAGATCAATCTGGATGGACCAAGAAGGAGCAGTGACAGTGATCCAGAGGTTGGTAAGTCATTCGAAGAAGTTGAAGAAAATGGACGGGAAGAGCGAAGAGGGGATGGAGAAGATGAGGTTGGAGAAGTAGAAGGGGGAGAAAAGGAAAAAGATGGAGAAGTACATGAAGAGGGTGAAGAAGGGGATAAAGAGCAAGAGGGAGGAGAAGAAAATGAGGAAGTAGAACAAAGAAAACAAGAAGAAAAGGAGGAAGTAGAACAAAGAAAAGAAGAAGAAAAGGAGGAAGTAGAACAAAGAAAAGAAGAAGAAAAGGAGGAAATAGAGCAAAGAAAAGAAGAAGAAAAGGAAGTTGAAGAGAAGGAAGTTGAGATGGAGGAGTTTACTGTCGATCTGGACGACTTCATGAGCAAGCTGGGCCTGTTAGGTGAGAGGAGAAAACTTAGTGTATCTGTCCTCTTTTTTCTTTTTGATCTTCAATTTGCACTACATGTTTTATCATGTGTCATCTTTACTGTTAAGTAATTTTGTCTTGTTTTTGTCTTGTGATTATTTCTTGTCACATAGATGAAGAACCGTCATCGAGCTCAGCTAGAGATACAGAGCTTCCCCGCTCAGAGTCCAAACAGGAATACCAGGAGCCTCCGTCACGTCCGTCATCTAAAAGAGGCTCAACCCAGAGTCTGATGGGCTCCAGGACAGAAATGGCAAAATCAGATATTGACACTAGGCCCTTCTCGCTAATTGCTCCTCCTCCCAGAGAGCAAAGCTCAAGGGCGAAGGCCCGCTGCTCCACCCTGCCTTCTCGCCACAAAGGAGCTGAGGCTTGTTACAGCCTGCCGCGGCCCAGCCACTCCACCAGCCTCACGAGGTTCCAGCAGGCGGCCACGCTTACTCCCCTGGTTCCCCTGGGCTCTTCATTATCAGCCTCGTCCAACCCATTCATTCCCCCGCACACTTCTGTGTCACCATCATCTTCGCGTCCCACACAGTCCCCATCAGCCCAGCAGCCTAAAGCCCCCATTGAACTATTTGCGCTGAAAGGCCCTCCGCCTCAGCAGCCCCGCTCCAGGGGCAAAGCCCGGTCCCGCACGCTGCCGCCTCGGCAAAGAGCCCCTGGTCCCGAGGAGCACTCCACCAAGCCTAGCCATTCCACCAGCTTTACGAAGCTGGACGACTGCATCCCGCCTTCCCCCAGTGAACTGAAGCGCAACACGCCGGTATGAGGTGAGCTGGAAGGCCAAGGGAAAGGGACAGAGGATGGCAGAGGGAGGGGGAGGACTATCCAGATTAGCCTCTCCCGTCTGTGCCTGGAGCCTCACCCGTCCGTCTGTCCTCCCTATCTGCATACATAATACCTGGGGTCTGAAGAGAGACCATCCAGATCAACGGAACGTCCTTTTTATCCTCTTAATCTTCATGGGGATGTTTATACCAATCCGTGGTTTACGGCTGACCCTGACAAGGGGAGTGCTGGACAATTCAGAGAAAGACTGCTCTGAAACTCTCCTCGCCATGCCAGACAATAACACCACTGAAACTTTAACTCTTTCTATTCCTGTTTTTTTGTTGGTTTGTTTTTTGTTGGTTTGTTTTCACAGCTCATTAGCCACTGCTCCTCTGTTATTCTCAGTCCCACACATGCAGCAGTGCTGCCTTGTAGACCAGAGGAATATGGAAATATATACAGCACAGCTAGTATCAACACATATGTTTGTAGATCTACTGTTTATTTTTAGAAGGTTTTGATATATAAAAAAAATGTAAAATGATAATAAAAGAAGGACATATTTTTGATATCTTGCTTTTCCTTCTGAATTCTCAAGGTCATGGGTATTTTATGTTGCATTTCAGTCTTATTAACTTTGTTCACACAAGGGCTTCAAATTACTGACAGCAAAGGTGAAAATTAGATTTATTATTTTAAATTATATTATATTATATTTAATGCTGTTTATGTGAAGTTATTACTCATATTCAGAATATGTAAGAGATGCCAAATAACATCACTTCTTTCAGAGATGGCAAGCTGAACACAACACGAGACTAACGAAGACAGCACAACATTCATAACATGTCCCTAGTAAATCCTAATTGGGAGATGATGACAGTGTCAACACTGATAGGCCTATTGTGTTGTCTCTGTTGCCCCCCTCTGGTGTGTAGTGAAACACTGAGAAAGGATTCAGTGTGCTGTATTTTAATATGGATGCTCAGTGATGTGTTGCTTTACTTTTATATCCTTGATATTTTCAAAGTTGTCCTGCAAAGTATTTACAAAAAAAAACACCTTCCAATTGTAATTAATTGCCAGAAATGTCCCCCCATAGAAACTGAGCAGGGAAAACAGTTCATTGTAAACAAGATTACTTGATTTTTATGATTCACCCAGACAGCTATTGATGCAGAGTGATGTTTCACTCTCACTCTTTGTGTATGAAAGTTTCCTTTGACTCCTCTGTCCATAACCTGCGCTGGCCCCTCCTCTCCTGTCCCACCGCTGAATGGGGCCTTTGTGGGGGGCTTCCCAGCATTCCTAGGGAATTCTTGCAGGTGAGGGTAACTATCCCACACTCAAACGACTGCTACAGCTTAACGTTTACAACTAAAAATACAAAATGCTCTGAGAGCAGGTTAGGGGTGTCCAGAGCTGAGCTAAGCTTACCTTAAGGGGACCTGCTGCAACTTCAAGGGTGTGATCACGAGAGCAGACAGAGTGGGAGGGAAGGATCCCATTGTTTCTATCCAGGTGAGCGACCACATGCATGCTTTAAAAAAAAAAAACATGCTCACTGAAGCCTCACACACCATGAGGTGCATCGTACAGATTAAGGAAAGCATTAGTTCATGAGTAAATATTTGCCTTCTTTTTTTTTTTTTTTTTTTTACTTTTTATGCTGTCTTTGAAGAATGGCTCTACAATAGCAGAACGAGTGAGCATAAAGGATCTACGCAGGGCTGTTATCTGATGTGGATAAGTGCAGTACATGAACTGTTTGAGTAATAGACTGGCTTCACACAGACAGGTCCCTGTACGTCTCAGGTGAGTGTGTGTGTGTGTGTACATGGGCACGTGTTAATGGATGTATTCTGTAAACATGCAACAAAGGACTGAATCACTTTGTAGGAAAATTTCACACAATATTTTACTTTATTGGTCTTTTTGTCACACTCTTTCTGTGTCCACTTGCCTCAGGTTCCCTCTCTTCGATCGGTACTTGTCGACACAAAGCTGCCTTCAGGTATGTACGCTTGTTTTCCCATGCTGACTTATTAACTGACATTGAGGTTCAGGGACACACTAATACGAGTTATGCTGTATCCAGGTGAGTAAATCAGGGCATCACAGGAAATATTTGCAATTACTTATAACTTTGATTGCTCATTATGAACTGCTCGTCTAACTGTTCAAATAACACATTTTTTATCTAATCTGTTATGGGCAGAGTCCACAAGAGAGAGGACTTTACTTCTCTCTAATCTCTCCCTTTCCTCACCCTTCTTTATCTTCATTGCCCTTCGATATCTATTGTAGTTCTCCATCTCCAAATTACTCACTTCAATCTTGATTGCAAGACCACAGAGCAATTGCACTGTCACAGACCAGTAGGTGGTAGTGGCAAACTAAAAATTGGTACTGTAGATTCAAGCAGTACCTGAATTGGACCAAAAAAGATGCCAGTACCCTAATTCAGCAGTTACATGACATGATCATTGCATGCATCTTGGATATTTTTTTATATTTATACGTATATCTTGGTAATATATCCCACTTCAAATGTATTTTTGTATTCATTTCATTATAATTATTAGATCTATACGACGACACATCACCACAGCTTTTACATGAATGTATATTTGGTTATCAAACACTTTTTATGTAGCTATTGATACAAATCAAATTGTACACAAAAATCAGAAGTGTCGGAACTCAGTACTTGTGAGTAGTGGCCCATTTCAGGCACTGGATTGAAGACAAAAAAGCAGTGCGTTTTTGGCTGTGAATCCACATGGACCAGAGCTGCTTCAGCCTGTTTTCTGAAAAAATCTACACGTGCTATATGACAACTTCACTTGTTTGTCTGAAGTGTCAAATCTAAATTCTTTGGTATCAGTGAACTCATGTTCTGACTTGAAAACAAGTAGACTCCGTTTACTTTCAGAATTTTACATTTAAGAAAATGTGATTTTAAAACCTGAATATGAAGCACAATATTCATCATGGTTGTAAAATATGAATGTTTTTTTTCTGTGTTTCCCAGCACCATGTTGCAGACAGTCAGTGAGTGGCTGTGGTGGGAGCGTCTGTGGCTGCCAGCAAACGTCTCCTGGTCTGATCTGGAGGACAGTGAAGGTCGTGTGTACGCTAAAGCCTCTCAACTTTACGCCGCTCTGCCCTGCGCCTTTTGCCTGCTCCTCGTCAGATACTTGTTTGAGAGGTGAGAATATGCAATCTTTTGATCAATCTTTAGATTATGTTGCACAAGCTGTGTGGAGCAACGCTGCATAAGGCCACTCCTGTTTAGAAAGAAGAAAAGCTGTGCTGCTGTGCCAGATAACGTGTTACACAGTATGATATGATGACCCACATTTACTGTAATGTTGCTGTTGCAGGTTCCTGGCCACACCACTGGCTGATGTTTGGGGAATCAGGGACAGTGTACGTCTCACAGCAGACCCAAACCCCGTCCTAGAAAACTACTTCTGCAGACAAGCACGGGCTCCATCACAGGTGTGTTAAAAAGGGGCGTTTCACTGAAAAACAAAGATGGTTTGTTGTTCACATACAGTAATCTCAATCAACAGGAGGCTTTTAGGTACATTATTTTGTGTAACAAGAATTAAGTTGTTCTCTTGTTTCTCTCGTTGCTCATCAGAAAGTAAAACTTAAAAGGGACATATGAAAAACTCACTTTTTCAGTGCTTGTGCACATACGTTTGGGTATCTGGAGCACCTACCAACCCACAAACTGTGAAATAAGACAACCCAGTCAGTTTTTGTGGGCTCAACAAGCCATTCAGATTTGTCTCCCCTTCCTATGTCACCTGCAGGCTCATTAAGGGTCCTGACACACCAAGCCGACAGTCGGACAGTTACGGGCTGTTGGCCTAGTTTTTTCGGAGTGTGAAAATGGTCGGCAGACGGCGCTTTATTTTCATGTACGTATCATAACAACAGCTTGTATATCCGCACTCCTCGGTCTTCCGGTTTCCCTTTTTGAATGACAAATACAGACTACCGCCACCTGCTGGTAGTTCTTTGATGTCGGGTTGGTGTATCTGGGCCTTAAAATATACTGCCCCCCCCCATCTGAGTATCTCCACCCATGGCTTGAGAATTTGCAAAGGTAAATATTTTTCTGGCAAGCAAATCAGAGCAGACTGGGCATTTTCAGGAAGGAGCCTTAAAGAGAAAGGTGATAAAACTGAGTGTTTCAGACAGAGAGAATGACAATAATAATGTGTTTTTTGAACATTAAAGCATGTAAACATGTTCTATTAGAAACCCAATATAGAAGTATGAACCTGGAAACATGAGCATAATATGTCCCCTTTAATGCTGGTGTTTAACTTCAGAGGGTGTGCATCCTAGTGTGGAAAGAGTGTAACAATTGGATTGTTTCCCTTGTGTTTCAGGCTGATGTGAGGTCTCTGTGTAAGAAGACCAGCTGGTCAGAAAGGAGAGTTCAAGTCTGGTTCAGGAGGAGGAGGAACCAGGAGCGTCCAGGGCTTCGCAAGAGGTTCTGCGAGGCCAGGTGTGTGTGTTTGCGTGTGTGATTATGCACTGACGTGAAAACAAGAGTGTATACGTGTAAATATGTGACATTATTGTTCTTGTCTGTCAACAGTTGGAGATGTGTGTTTTATTTTTTTGCATTTCTCTGGGGAGTCGTAGCTCTCTATGATGTAAGTAGCTTTGTCATGTTTGCATGTTTTATCACTATTTCTATTGCAGGATTTATCCCTTGTATCAGTAAAGTTTCGCATTGCACAAATCATTTTTGGTTTGGGACACATGTCTCCTTATTTTGTCTTTCTCTCTCTCTGTCTTTGTTACTTTGTGTACCAGTCTGATTCCACTGTAATGTGCAGCATGTGGATCTCCTTGTCTCTCTTCTTATCTCATGTCTCTCAGTGCTTCAGGCTTTTTCTCACACTCTGGCAGTTGACAGACAAACATGCATGAGCTCATTGGCCAACATTTACCCTTTTTCAAGGCTATTCTCCAACCCTCATCCTCACACTCCTCTCCATCTCTGTTTTTGTTGGCTGTAGAAACCATGGCTTTATAATCTGAAGGAGGTTTGGGCAGGCTTCCCAAAACAGGTACGTGATTTAGCCGTTGCTATCAGGATGGCTTTTACAACATTACAGTATGATAAGCATCAATATGCGTGTGTTATGTGTCCATGCAGTCCATGCTGCCATCTCAGTACTATTATTACCTCTTGGAAATGGGCTTCTACCTTTCTCTGCTCCTCAGCCTCACATTTGATGTGAAACGAAAGGTGAGTGTGCAGATGTCTAAAATCAAAGTGAAGTACAGCACTTTAAAACAAAACACATCTTTCCCTTTTATGCTATAAAGATGCAATAAATTAGGGATGTCTCATATGCACATGTTTACCTGTGTAGGACTTTAAAGAGCAGGTGATTCATCACATAGCCACACTGACTCTGCTGAGTTTCTCCTGGATTTCAAACTACATCCGAATCGGAACTCTTGTGATGGCAGTTCATGACTCCGCTGACATACTGCTGGAGGTCAGTGCTGGTTTTTACATCAATGCTAATCTACGTGATATCTATTGTCATACTGTTGCTGGTACAGTATTAGCAGATAACTGTGATTTTGCATTATCACAGTTTTGCAGCATCAGACTGACTTAAAGCAGCAGTGGGTAAATTGGAGGAAATATGATTTTAAAAAGTGATTTTTATAAAACGGTCACTATATCCTTACAGTAGTGTAGGAGACAGGTAATCTGAAAATCATGTGCCTCTGTGTCCTCCGGTGTCCTCTGGTGCTCCTAATGGTGTCTGCAAGATTTCACTGCACGGAGGAAAACAACCAATCAGAGCCGAGCTGGAGCCTGCTGTCTCCGAGCAGCTGTCAATCACTCACAAACTCCGATCAAACGGTCAAACTATGCAGCGCTGATCAAATATGAATCAATATTCTGTTACTGTAATGCCTATTTCAAAAGCTTTCAGAAACATCTTGTAGTGTATTGTTTAGCTGTAAAATGAGAAAGTTTGTGACCCAGCAGCCATGTTGAGATCAGTTGAGGAAGCACCGCTCATCAGTCGGAGTCAACAGTACACTACAAGATGTTTCTGAAAACATTTGAGGTGAGAAATAGGCATTACAGTAACAGAATATTGATTCATATTTGATCAGCGCTCCCTAGTTTGACCTTTTGATCGGAGTTTGCGAATGATTGACAGCTGCCTCCATTTAATGAACAGCCAATAGGCTAAAGTCTCTTCAAAGAAAAACATAACAATTTGCTTCTAAGGGTATAAATGTGGTTTAGTAGCTGCGTCAGTAGTTTGATGCAGAGCCTTAAAACCTGCACTCAAGATGTCTGAATCTCTGCAGACAGGACTCAAACAGGTCTGATGACCCACCTGTACCGCCCCTCCATGCTGCATGAACATTGAGATGACTTTGAACAGCTGTAAACATGAAGGTGGTTGCCTTGCACCGCCATACATTTCTTTTTTCATGCTAGCTGCTCAAAAATAAAATAAATCCCAGTCACATTTACAGGTATAGCTCACAATTGAGATGACTAAAGCAGGAGGTTGATAGTAGTGTGCTGTACATTTGTACAGGTATTTGTTATATTATGTCAACGTCCTGTATAAGCATAGGAAAAAGACATCCCTCTTATATGGGAATTATTACATGATTCAAACTAACAATAACAAACATGCCTGCAGCGACTTTATGACAGACTATGAACTATTCCTTTTAAACAAAGATGTGAACCTGATTGTTTTTCCTGTTTTTATCTCACAGGGTGCAAAGGTATTCAACTACGCCAAGTGGCACCAGACTGCTAACGGCATGTTTGTGGTGTTTACAGTTCTCTTTATGCTGACAAGACTTGTCATTTTTCCTTTCTGGTAAGTGTGGGAAATGGAAGAATGCAGCATGATGATGATTTAGGTGTAATGTGTTGAAAAAAACATAACGTGTGCATATCTTCTACAGGCTGATCCATTGTACGTGGGTGTACCCAGTAGAGGAGTTTGCTCCCTTCTTTGGCTACTACTTCTTCAATGTGATGTTACTGGTTCTTCAGATACTCCACCTCTACTGGGCTGTTCTCATATCACGAATGTTTTACAAGTGTGTCTTCAGCAAGGTGTGTTTCTATGTGTATTTTCATTTATGTGAAGGAAAAACAATGTATGAAAACTACGCAAATTCGACAACTTTTGAGTCTTTTCTACCTACTCTCTGTGGCTGATCTTCATCCTGCAGCTGGAAGGCGACGACCGGAGCGATGAGGAGGAGGAAGACAGTGACTCACCGAAGGAAAGAAACCACAAATTGAGTCACATAAATGGCTCTGGAGCCAGAGGCAGGGCCAATGGCCACTGACCCGTACAGACAGACAGAAAACAGAGAAAAAGGAAAATGGACAGCAGACACATGGACACATTCAGTCTGGGTTGCAGCTGTTAGAATGTAAATGCACATAAAAAAAGAGTAAATACACTTGAGCAGACAATATTATTTTATTATTAATTGTGAAGGATTATATTGTACATAAACTGAAGCTGCATGGATTTCATTTAAAGCTGCAGTGGGTAGCATTGCAAATATGATTTAAAAAAAGTTATTTTTAATAAAATGATCATATGCCTCTGTGTCCTCCGGTGCTCCTAACGGCATCTGCAAGATTTCACAGACCGGAGGAAAACAACTAATCAGAGCTGAGCTCCGAACAAATGGTCAAACTAGGCAGCGCTGATATAGGCGCTGCCTAATTTGACCGTTTGATCGGAGTTTGCGAGTGATTGACAGCCGCCTCTGAAATGACCTGTGATTGGCCAAAGTCTCCCGTCATGGGCTCAAGTCTAGTTAACGCTCAGAACACTTGAATTACAATATGCTGAAAGGTTATTAGATAGATAGATAGATAGATAGATAGATAGATAGATAGATAGATAGATAGATAGATAGATAGATAGTAACTTTATTGATCCCGAGGGAAATTCAAGTATCCAGCATCACAGTTCCATAGTGCAAAACATGTTAGTAAAAAGGGAGTAAAAAAGTTGGTAGTTCAAAGTACAAAGTACAAAAAAAATATACCAGATATAAAAATACAAAGAGATGAAGAAAACTGTTAAAACTGAATATAATGCAGGGTAACAGCTGTGATACACGACTATTAAAAAAGTGAATATAGTGCATATTATATATATATATATATATATATATATAATATATATTATGGAATAATATATAATATATATTATGGAATAATATATAATATATATTATGGAATTTTTGCCCAATGATGCCAAAAACATTCTGCCTACTGCAGGTTTAATTCAGAAAACTTACTCTACGCCTTATTAAAAAATAGAGGAAGACTCCTTTTAATATGTTGTTTTTGCATTTTTTGTATGTTGGTGAGACTACTCATGATGATAATGACAATGATGACATGTTAATCCCATGTTGTGTGCTTCTATTTGTGTTTGGTGGGGCACATCAATACAAAGCCAAAGCACTACAGGAACTTATTTTAAAACTGTGAGTTACTGTTTGTGAGTTTATGCTATTAAAAATGTGCAGAATGAGCAGAAATATCAAGAGATCTCGCTGTTCCAGCACGCCCTCTCGCGATAATCGGCGAGAACTGACAGGAGATGACGCGTCACCATCAGTTACCATGGAAACCACCACACCAAAACATTCAGCAGGTCCAACACCAGCAACAGTATATTATATTATTAGTACACAAGTAGTGGTCAGTATTATCGCAAGACTGGCTAATATGGAAACTTATCGTACAAATGTGAAGCTCGCAGACTGGAATGAGGTTTGTTTGCTATTACACTTATTAGATAATGACTGCAAACGGATATTAAATGGCAATTCAGTCTGATTATCAGGCTTAGCAAACTGTGATAAGACAGCAGCAGCAGCCTGAGGAAGTAAAGTATAGACTTATTCAGGGAATGAAATTAGCACCTGCCACCTGTCAAATAACAGGTAAATGTTGGTGAAAATTTCAGGTTACCTGCCACCATGGAAGACTGGTTTTCCTTATATTAAGAAATTATTATTTTAAAAACAATTCTAAAGCCTAAATTAAATAATGGGTAACACTTCATTTTACAGGTCCACAAATTTCACTGTATTTAGGTGATAATTAAAAAATAATAATAATAATAATTAAATAAATAAATAATAAAAAAGTGTTTGAAATTTCTTTGGAATTACTGACAAATTACCCCCTATATTTACATCATAATTTATCGAAAACTACTTTATTATAAACATTATTTAATAGTTAGATTCTGCTATTTCTCAATAACTGGTAATTAATTTAATACATTTCCAGGAAAAAGAATACAAAGTTAATTGATATGCTTTATTCCCATGTCTGCTGATAAATAGATAATAATTGGCAAATAACTTCTTTGAAATGTTTTTTTTCTTATTAGAACAATAAGTCACACAATAGTGAGATTTGTGCCTGATCAGAAGTGTCTTCTATTAGTTTTCCACCTCAGATGAAGAGCAGTCACTTCTCAAGCCTAAGGGCCCTATTTTAACCATTATATACTATTTTAGCATATAATTATTAAATAATGTTTATACTAAAGTCATTTTCGATACACTTTGAGGTAAATATTTGGGGTAATTTGGCAGTAATTCCAAAGAAATTTAAAATGGGTAACTTGCTAATTATCACCTAATTACCATGAAATTTGCAGAACTGTAAAATGAAGTGTTACTAAATATAGTCATGCATTAAGGTTACATGATATATTCCATAATTCTACAGTCTGGTATCTCTGACTCAGTGTTTAAAATTTTAAAGCGTTCTACATAGATTTCAGAAGTGACAGACAAAAAAATTGCGTGGCCGGTAGAAATGTTCAGTGACCTACCACAGTGGCAGGTGAGGAAAAAGGTCAATTTCAGACCCTGGACTTATTAAAATACTCTTACTTTTAAAAGGCAGGTTAGCTGCTGGCTATTAAGGTTATCATTAGTTAGCTATTAAGTTGCATTGGTTCTATTATGGTGACAGCCTACAAAACATTAACAAAACATTAGAAGCAGGCTGGATAATAATGAACTGAGAACAGTTTGTGCTTTGTTCGCTTCAGAGTTTGTGAGGAACTAGAAGAAAAGTATTGATTTTGTGCAGAGCCAAATACAGTCTGGTTTGTATTGTAGAATTGCAAATTCCTATTTACACAGGTAATAAACAGATATACTTTTATTCAATAACACAACGGCATCAGGAATTATGGACAGGGGTACATAATTATCTAAATTGGGCCCCTCATCCACACCCACTCCAGGTCGTCTAGTTTCATATGATAATAGTATCTTCACTATGTGATTTTTTTTACATACAGCATATAACCAGCAGTGGTGGGGTCATGGGGACATATTAAAGAATAAACATTGTATATGTTGATGGGGTTTTTTTCCAGGATGAAAGGAAAGAGTATCTGGAGAAAAAAGAGAGGGGTGAGCTTGCTGTCCAGCAACTAGACTTCCTCAAAGAGAACATTTTGAGACCGGTAAAAAGCAAATTAAGAACACCATTAATAACAACAATGATGAGCGATGGCAATGATTAAGATGATGGTGTTTGTTCATGTGTGTAGGTGAATCTCACTGTGACAACTGATGGGAGATTGCACTTCGGGGATGTTGTGATGTTGGTGAACGCGGGAGGAGAAAAGAGAGAGTGCACTACAGTGAACATTAACGCAGACGTACACAGTTTGACGAAGATTCCTTCGCCTGGCATTCAGGCCCCATGTGGTGTCAGTGCAGGAAGACGTATTCAGGCCTGTGTGCGCACTGCCTTCATCATTACCAGGTACAGTACATACACAAACACACTTAAAACTACATCAACATACACCTCAACACACATGGTAACACTCCCAGATGTCAACCTGTAATGCTGCATGTGTGACTTCAGTGTAGATGGCAGTCCTGAAGGGTCGACTCTGCATTTTCAGCAAAGTTTTGCCCTGAAAACAACAAGTGGCTTTGCCGGGGAAGTAAGTGAACTAACATAATTAAGTACTTTACACAAAGACTGGCTGTATTGTTAAAGGGGCACCCCACTGATTTTACACATGGAGTCCAGTTTGTATGTCACAGCCAGTGAAAACAGTTTCGTAACATCCTCTGTGGCCCTGAGGGGAGCTTTTTAAAGTTTAAGAAAATAACCCTGATTATGAACCCTGTTATTATGGATCAAGGTATTCTCAGTTTGGAGCTTGGAGGCTATGTTTTAATGATTTAGTTTATTGAACATGTCTTTTTTTTTTGTTACAGTGTTATTTTCCATTCAGTTAAACACAACAAGCTGGCATGATTCTGTAACATTGTGATTTTTAAACAGCACATGTGATTCACTTTACACTGTGCCTATCAGTACTTCTGAAAAAAAACACACATCTTTAGTGTGTCACTTTGTGCATTTACATATTTCTCTTCCTTTCTTTCCTCAGATGTACTTGATGAGTGACCTGAAAAGTTTTCATAAGGTAGATCAAGCTTTAACATGAACTATTTATTGAAGACCATCAAGAGGAATACATTATACTGAACAACCACCAACTGTGATGAGACGTTTAACAAAGTGGAGTTGTGGAAAATCTTACATGCGTACCTGTAAATAAAACGCAGAATGCAGCAGTTATGTTTGTCCTTTTCACTGCATTTTCTATTATTGTCAATATGTCTCATATTATTGTGACTTTATTGACAGTATGCGAAGAAATCCCGACTACAAGAAGTGAATTTGGATGACAACAGTTCCTTTGTGTCATGGTGGAAGATAGTCCACTTTGACCCCCAGGAGAGGCTTGAATATGAGGGTCAGCCAGTTCCTGTAAGTCTTTACTATATTTTCATGGTTAACTATTACACCTGTGACAACACCAGCACTTACTGCTCTGTTAAATCTGTATCTGTAACTTTCCCTCACCTCTGTCGCTCTGAGAATTTCCTTGCAATCATCAACATTTTTTTTTTTACAGGCAAATGTGAGCGTGCTGATCATACACTGCAAGACAAACCAGGCTCTTGCTGTTCTGGATGATTACGTCCTTCGGTATTTTCCTTTTTGAAATTAACCCCTAACCATATGTTACTGTAAATTCAATATAAAGGCTTTTGATTTGATGTCAGATGTCAACTTGGAGGTCCACTGAAGAATTGGCACAAATAATGTGTTATACAAAAAGAGAGATATCAGAGGAAGATAACTGCAATGTGGATGTAGGTCATAAGTAAAAGATTTTGTTTTACAGTGACTTGAAAAACCTATTTATGTCCCAGTCAAATCCAAGGCAACTATGAGTTGTAGCTTGAGACGAATCAGCTTTCTTAACCCAAACAAACAATCTGACAATAATCCTCTGTTGACACGCTCAAGTTGCAGTCAGCTCTTCACAGCCACTCAAAAGATCAGGGCCTCCAATATGGCAGCTAAAAGTCATGTTACAACACCTGCGTGCCTGCTGTCGTTCTGTACGTAACATTTGTGTCTCTGCAGGACCACATATGACAAAGAGTATGAGGTGACGGCTCACACCTTCCTGGACTCCCACAAAGCTGAGCGGGACAACAACCACTGGATGCTCTGCACTGGTGACCCTGCAGCGAATGGGCTCGTACTTCTCAACCACCCATAGTCAGCGGCCAACAACAAGGAGCTCACACAGGCAAACCCTGGCACCTAAATCTACAATAACACAATTCACTCTCATGCTTTAACACGAACAAATACGGCAGATAGATACTACATCGTTAACAACACCTTAACTTTTTTTAAATAAAAGTATTTTTTTTGTTCTGTTTGGGTCAATGATTTTTTTTTTCTTTTCGTGCAAAGAGATTCCAGGATGGACTCCAACCAGGGCGTTAAGGTTATATGATACACACTAGCCAGCCAAGCCACCAGGAGGCTCTGTAGAAAGAAGCATTTGATATGTTTCTCCAGACAACACCTCCATTGTTTTAGTTGGGCAATAGCATAAGAGACCAACTGTGATATTGGACAGTTGGATAATACGGGCCAAATTCCCATGCATTTGAAATTTCCCCTGAAATACATTTTATAAGAGATATTGATGAGATAAGGGGATGTATGTAGTATGGTCTCTGTCATTAAAGGAGTTATGCATTCGAGAAAAAGGGATCCAAACAGTCCTCATTAACTGACTTAATGCTGCCCTTTCAACTTATTAGTGTTAAAAAAAACACTCTGAAAAAGGGTGAAAGGATAGAAAGTTTCTTTACCTGTGCTACAGCATGTCAAACACAATTCTATGGTTTGATCACAAAAGTAAACAGGAGGGAAACACATTGCACATCACCACAAAGCATGTTTGATGTTCCCTACACACTTTATTAGACTACTCTATCAAAAAGTAAGCACAACTACACGCCAAGTATACCTTTCTGTAGGCCTATAAGGCAAGAATACTTAATTATACCTTTCTTAAGTATATCTTGATCAAAAGATTAAGTGCAAGTACGCCTATAAGCCAAGTATACTTAGACTTTTCTGTATACTTGTCAATATAAGCCAAGTATACTTACTTTTCTGTATACTTGTCAGTATGAGCCAAGTATACTTAGACTTTTCTGTATACTTGTCAATATAAGCTAAGTATACTTAAACATTTCTGTATACTTGTTAATATAAGCCAATTATACTTAGACTTTTCTGTATACTTGTCAGTATGAGCCAAGTATACTTAGACTTTTCTGTATACTTGTTAATATAAACCAAGTATACTTAGACTTTTCTGTATACTTGTCAATATAAGCCAAGTATACTTAGACTTTTCTGTATACTTGTCAGTATGAGCCAAGTACACTTAGACTTTTCTGTATACTTGTCAATATAAGCCAACTATACTTACTTTTCTGTATACTTGTCAATATAAGCCAAGTATACTTAGACTTTTCTGTATACTTGTCAATATAAGCCACGTATACTTAGACTTTTCTGTATACTTGTCAGTATGAAACAAGTATACTTAGACTTTTTCTGTGTACTTGTCAGTATGAGACAAGTATACTTAGACTTTTCTGTATACTTGTCAATATAGGCCAAGTATACTAAGACATTTTATATATTTTTCAGTATGAGCCAAGTATACTTATGTATACTTTTATTAAGTATATCTCTGATAGGTACATAAAAAGTAAACTGAAAGTATACTCTCTTATTTTAAGTTTAAAAGAAGTATACTAATAGCACACTTGAATAAACTTCTATTTGGTAAGGGTACCATTATGGTCCCATTGCTGTCTTGCACTCGACACATTATCGTGGAGCAAGTGTAATATTTACCCCATTACAGACTGTGCATGGTGTTAGTGTCACCTTTCTGGGCATCATGTTTCTGCATCCTAGTTTAAAGGGTTTAAAACCACCGGACACGTTATTGTGTTGTATAAGACCACGTGGACTTTCACGGATTAAACTCTAATTATAAAAACTACTGTTGGCCTCATGGTTAAGCATCCCTCACAACCAAAAGATAACGCTGTCTTTTTATTACAACCTCTCATCCAAGGGTGCGTTCAAGAAACAACAAATTTGCAACTATTTCGAAACCAGCTGTTTTGTGCGCAACGTTTCACGACGAGCGTTTTTTCAAACATGTTGCGACCTTTACACTTTAGAATTAGGTGTCATCTAAGAAATGATTTAAAGGGGATACACCGTTGTCATTTCAGAAACAGCAACATCCAAACACACTTGTGATTAAAAACCTGCTTGTGACCGGTGCTGAACGCGACCCCCCTCTCTCCAGGTGTCACGTTTCAGAGGGGGACAACAATACAGAGAAGTGACCGGCTTTAACAATACACCCGAATAGCTCCTCACTTTACCGACCATACAGGCAGCAGATGCGCGGAAGAAAGGACACCGGCGCCTCGACACAAAGGTAACGATACATTGTTGCAACCACATGGGAAGAAAGACAATGTTTCAATTTAACGTTCCATCAATTCTGTAGGTTAAAGAAAACACACATCATGTGTTATATTGTATCAATTAAAAATGGATTCATTCATCTCATTTTGTAGTTGTGTTAATATTTTTTCTTTCCTCACTGCGGTTTATTGCAATTTACTGTATGTGTAAACGGCAGAGCTAGCTAAATGTGGACTACCGGGGGTCTATAGTATGCGTATCTAAATCAACCTGACCGTGAGAATAAACGCATTATCTTAATACGTAGATGATAAAACTGATATTTTATTGATCTAGATAATAATTAAACGCTATGTATGTAGCTCTAAATGATGTCCTGTCTTGATGTCTCCGTGGCGTCTGGCCTGTCCTCTAATCGGTATTTTAATGTTATATATTATATGAGAGAGAAAATCACAACCTGGTAAACATTCTGTAAAAATACCCATTTATGGTGGTTATTGATCTACATGATAGAGATATTATCAGTGAAGGTTTGTGGTTGATTTTTAGGTTGATTTTTTTTTAATTGTGTCGGCTATAGAGGATGTGTCTTATAACGTTACCATTCAATGTTCCCAGTTAGCTAACGGGTTACCTTCACTGTCCCTGTGTGTGCGTGTGTTGAGTGGGGGAAAACTGCACTGACACATTTCACAAGAGGAATATTGTAGGCTGCTTTTAACAGGTACAAATGTTACACACAGAACACATTCATAGCTTATGAAATATAATATATTGTAGTAGATGAAACAGCTCCACCTCTGCTGCTTATATATAAATACAACAGAAATATTATAGGTAGATAGATAGATAGATACTTTATTGTCATTGTCATTGAAAACAACGAAAAACAGTTTAGCAGCTCTTTGCAGTGAAAAACAAACATTAAAATATTCAGTCACAAGTAGAACAATAAATAAGTGGATCATCATCATAAAGTGCAAATTATGGTTCAGCAGCTAGTGTCCTCAGCCTTTGGGGGGTGGGGGGGTTCCACACACTTGACAGCCTGTGGGTAAAAGCTGTTTCGTAGTCTGTTGGTGTGTGTTTTAATTGTCCTGTATCTCCTTCCGGAGGGAAGGGGAGCAAACAGTACATGTCCAGGGTGGGTGGGGTCTTTGGAGATACAGCTGGCTTTCTTACAGAGCCGACCAGTGTATAGGTCACTGAGGGGGGGTAATGTGGTCCCAATCACTTTTTCCGCCATCCTCACCACCCGCTGCAGGTCCCTCCTGTTCTCCACTGTGCATTATAACACTATGAGAGGGACAATTCTGCCTGCATAATGAGAAGCCTACTTTTTGTTAATAAACCAATGTAGGACTTGTAATATATTGATATTGTTGTATTGCTATTTTACTATCTGAATAATTGTGCTCATTCAGCCCACTGGGGATGCACCGACACTGATACTGGATAAGTTATAATGCCGATACTGACTCAAATAGATGGATCGGATATCGGTGACAATGGGTTGATGTATTCAATTTTATGTTTATATAAATTATATGCTGTAATTATAATTGCTGTTTAAGTTTTGACCAATTTGCTGCTGCATTTAAAAAGTTTAGACTTGAATTATAATTCCTGTTAATGTTGACGATTTTTTTTTACCAAAGTTGCTGGTGTATGATTTATCATTTTAATAATAAATGCAAATTAAATAAATTATATATTATTATTATCTACATATTTATTGGTCTTTATTGGGCATTTATTGGACTATCAGGTCCAGCTGATAGGAGTAAATTGCAAATATAAATAAATAGGTTTATCTGTATGAGATGGTAGCCAAAATCATTAAAAAGGGCACTAATATTAGGTGAGATTAGGGTCACCTCAAACCTTTGTGCCAAAATATGCATTTGCTAAAATTTATAGTTGGAAAATGGGCCTAGAGGGAAGTGTAACTTAATTCTTGAAATAGAAAAACAGCTCTGTTTTGGTCTCTGAATTGATGAGATTATTAAATTCCTTAGTGTGATCTTTATGATCACAACAAGATGCATGTCTGTCAGAGGGGGGTCGTAGGGTAGATTAAAAAAACGTCTCTTAAAAGAAAAGAAAAAAAAAGGTCTTGATGGTCCTTTTTTTTTTTTACAAAGTAAGGAATGCAATAATTAAGTCAAGCCTGATGTTGCCTTACACATAAATGAGTGATCCCAGTCACCTCCACACAGTGAGGCATACAGTTTATTAATTAAACGCTGGCAAGTCGGATCGGTGCATCCCTTCAGCCCACTGCTGTGAAAGCACCTTGATTTAGCTGTTGATGAATGTACCAACATTTTAGAAAATTCAACTCTGTAACTAAGTGATAAGTCAGAGTGAGCAATTTAGATTAATGAATGATTACACAGATTTAATGAGGAAGATTGTTATTGATTCTGCTACTACTGAAGATCTGGAAAATCCATCTAACAAGCATTTTAAGCACATTTTACAGTTTATGATCAGTGTCAGGATGACCTGTTCTTTGCAACCAGGAAGTACAGTCTGTAGTAATTTGTCTATCATTAACAAACTATGAAGCATAGAATACATTATTGACTAACTACACTTCTTTGCTAGTCTATTGAACATAGTTAACTGCTCAACTATATTTTCTGAAAGCTTAATTTAGCTTTGATAGTTCTTTAAAGGAAATGGTAAACTAAAATTAACTGTCCCAGAAGTAAATTACATACTGTAGCTCTCTCCAGGAAACTGCAAGTGTGAATTTACTAGGACATTATGGACCCGTAATTTAAAGTAAAGCATTTGAAATTAGTGTGTTTCCCAACATGAAGGTTTACATACTGTTTCAAAGCCCTGTTAGGAAAAAAAATTCTGGTGGAGAAAGACTGAATCATGATGGAAAAATACTGGATCAAATTCCCAGGAAAAGGACATGACACCAGGTTCCTTAATGGTAGCCCGGCCTTGTTAAGTTAAGTGCTTATTCAGGTAATGCCATGGTTCTATAGCAGTCTCAGGTAGCATCCTATCAGGTGAGCGACGGTACACGTGTTTTGAAAATTGGTCACATTACTCTTGCATAAGTCTTGTCATGCTGGGCTCAATGATGGGCTTGCTTACTTACTTATGTCAGTAGTTCAAAATTTAGTTAAACATGTAGTTAAGTTCGCTGACACTTGTTTGGCATACAAGAGTAAGTTATATAGTTAGTGATTGTTTATACCGGATGAGTGGGGGAGACCCTGGCAGTGCCTATTCACAGCCTGTCAAGGTCAAGTTGAGACTTAGTTGGCTGAAAAGGTTTTTTTTTTTTTTTAGTGGTGCTTCCTGGAGATGGCAGAAAAGACAATAGTACTAACTCTCATTGGGGTTGTAGCACAATCCCACGTTTTGCCTGCAGTTAAAGAGGACCTATTGTGGTTATTTTCAGGTGCATACTTCTATGTTGGGTTTCTAACTAGAGCATGTTTGCATGCTTTAACAGTCAAAGAATGCTTCATTTTTCTCATACCGGCTGTGTTACAGCACCTCTTTTCACCCTCTGTCTGAAACTCTCCGTTTGAGCTCCTGCCCCTCCCAAAAAGCCCAGTCTGCTCTGATTGGTCCACTGGCTTACTGTTGCGATTTGTCAACCAAAGCAAACTCTTCGGACTCCGCTCCAGCTCTGCTCGATCTAGCTTTGTTTGCGGGCGTGCCAATCTAGCCGCTAGGAAAAATGTGTTACTTGGTGACATCACCATGTCACAAAAGAAAAGGCGGGATTTCAAGCAAGGCATTTCAGATGGTTCAGGAGCAGTGTTTCTGTGGGGGGGAGTAACTCCCTTTGTCGTGGACTTAAGGCTTTGTAACTTTGCAGACCTTTTACATGCACAAAAAAAACTATTTAACACACTAAATGGAAGGGAAAAAGCACAAAAGCATAATACGTCCTCTTTAAAAGTCATGACAACAGCTGCTTTGGTTTTTGTTGTGTTTTATATGTCAGATGTCATAGTAATTGATGGACTTTGCATTTTGTAACCAGACATCATGGCAGTGAATGTCCCTGGACTGGTGGCCGTGGTGGTTTTTTATATTGTCATCTTGGTAATTGGAATCTGGGCATCTCGAAAATCCAAGAAAGTGGAGAAGACGTGTGTTGGCACTAAGAGCGAAGTTACCATTGTCGGTGGTCGCAACATCAGCGTCCTGGTCGGGGTTTTCACCATGACAGGTAGAACTTTGTATTTTTATGCATCTAGTACTTGATGTACTTATCGTGTGTGCTCCTTCCACCTCTGCTTTGTTGCTACATTCTTCACTTGACTATTTGCTTTGCTTTGCTTTCAGCAACATGGGTTGGAGGAGGTTACATTATGGGAACTGCTGAGGCTGTTTATTCTCCTTCTCAAGGTCTCATCTGGGCTATGGGGCCTCCTGCATATCTTATCAATTTTCTTTTGGGTAAGTAGCTGAAACAAATGACGCTTCTTGTATGATAACACACAGTACAAACTTAAACAGGATCATTACACCATCTGTCATTTTAGCAACGTTTTGTTTGTTTTGGGTACAGTAAGTAGTAGCTGCACCCTGGGGTTGTGTTTTCAGCCTCACATACTCATATATCACAATATGTGACACTTCACGTGTGCTTTTGAGTGTGTGTGCGTATTTGTGTCAACAATAGTTAAGTCAAGAAGACACCAAAAGTCACGCAGAAACAATTTACAGGGCATAGATTCCGAGAAATAAATGTGATTTGCACATAGCTGATAGGGTCTCAACAATGGCTGCATTGACATGTTTGAGGGCCGAGGTGCCACACTGCAATGAACTTGTAGGCAGACTGAAATGATACCTGGAAATAAAGATTCCTGGCAGATGGAAAGCTGTACATATACAGCTACCTTCGTAACTCCACATTCAGCAGAAGTGCATCTAAAGAGAAGCGCAGTATTTCACCCTTTCATACTGTTTACCTGTTTATCTTCCACCTAGACCAGCATGCATTGGACTAGATGCAGGGTAGACCCAGAGATACCTGCCCGAGACTATGGCCATCCAGATAAAGTTGAAGTGTTTGCCAAGCAAATAAGTGATAATCCATGACAATCTTTGCACTCGAATGCACCGCAAAGTTTTATGTCAACCAACGCTAATGAATGATCCTCACATGTATGTATGCCAAGGTGTTCCTTTATTGAATTACTTTCCTTATATTGTCAGTATTAGCCCTGTAAAATAGGGAAATGCTACGATGCATGTGCAAGGGATTGCACTTGTTCAGGTCAGCTACAGAAACTATAAAGCAGCAGATACTATTAACTTAATAAATTGGAGACAGAGTATGATTTGCTCTAGCCGCACATAGAACTTTAAGATACTCATATGGTGCTGAATCCCAAATACACATAGCCGGCAGATCATATTATTCAACAGCATTATTTTTCATACTGTACAGTACACCCTAGAGCAGATTGTTGGCCTATCTGGGCCTGCGGGCAGACATTCACACGTACATATTCACACCAAAAGACATTTAAAAATGTTCCACTTAATCAAACCTGTTTGTTCGTAGACTGTGGGAGGACGCCCTCCCCCCAACAAAGGGAGTATTTGTACGCAGGCATTTTCCATCCAGTCAGATCCAAACCCACGACTTTCTTGCTGTGAGGTGAAACTAACAACTGAGCCACTGTGTTGGCCACACAGGATTGAAGATGAAAAAGAATTTGAGGACATTTCAGCCCATACTGAATTGGCAAAAGAAAATGGGATAAGTGAAAGTTCGGGTGTTTTGAAGTGTTTGTATGAGGTACTTTTCCATAGTCAGGGTATTACCTCCAGTAGATGAAGGTCGGCGCGCCCCAGTTTGAATAAGCAGACACGAGATACCGGACGAAAGCAAAGCAATGTACTGCTGTGGACGGGGCTGGCAGCAAAACGTATTTTAGCCACTTAAAAGAAAGACTCACCTACAAAAATCAAAATCAGTTAAAGTGTAGGCTATTTTAGAATATTTTTGCTGGTTTACCTTGCCATGAGACAGCTGTACAGTCTATGTTACGGGGAAGTGAAGCCATTATCTATGCTCTCGCCATAGCAACCAGACTGCATTGAAATAAATAGTCATTTTACCTCGCAGAACACAGGAGTTGCTGGTCTACCGCTGCCTCGATCAGTTAGTTTGTGTGTGTTATTGTGTGACTTTGGTGAATCCAAACTAACCAAAGTCACACAATAACACAAGCAATCCCCGTGTTCTGTTTTTTTCAATGGAGTCTGGTGGCTTTGGTGAGAGCATAGATGGATACAGTGGCTTCAGGTCCCCATAGGAAAGGGCTGTCTGACGGCAAGGTAAAGGGGTGAACATATTCTAAATATAGCCTACACTTAAACTGATGTTGATTTTTGTCGGTGAGCCTTTCTTATAGGTGGCTAAAATATGTTTTGCTGCCGGCCCTGTCCACAGCAGTACATTGCTTTGCTTCCATGCGGTAACTCCTGTCTGCTTCTCCAAACTGGGGGCATGACGACCGTCATCTACTGTAGATAATACACTCACTATGAAGTACCTTATACAACCCCACTTCAAAACACCTGAACTTTCCCTTTAAAATGTCAAGACTAAGAAAACCAGGAAATATTCACATTTGAGCTGGAACCGATGGATTTTTGCAGTTTTTGCACACACAAAAAAAAAAAAAAGACTTAAATGATTTATCAATTATCAAAATTGTTGCTGATAAACGAATAATTGACTTATCCATTCAGCTCTACTTTAAATCATTAGAATATTTTCAATGACAAAAAAGCATTTCAAGTTATTTTTCTCTTCAACTTTTGTTTTGTTTGTATACTCTCTGCTTCTTAAGGTGGATTGTTTTTTGCAAAACCTATGAGGTCAAAGCGCTACGTGACCATGTTGGACCCGTTTCAGCATCGCTATGGCAACATGTTCACTGCAACACTGCTGCTTCCTGCTTTGGTCAGTGATATTTTGTGGGTTGCCTGCATCCTTGCTGCTCTGGGTAAGTCACACTTACGCTATGATGCTGTCATAATCCATCACATCACAGTTTTGTTTACCATCTCTCATTTAATGTTTTGTGTTATTTCCAGGAGGAACGATGAGCATAATTCTTGGGCTGTCGTCTGCCCTCTCCATCATTATCTCGGCAGCTGTCTCCATCATCTACACATTTTTAGGGGGTCTCTACTCCGTGGCGTATACTGATATCATCCAGCTTTCCTTCATCTTCATCAGCCTGGTGAGAATCAGAGAAATTGCAATAAAGTAGCGAGTGACAGAAATGACTGAGATGAAGGAGGGATGAGGATGGAGGGAAGGCAACAGAAATAATGGGACTTTAATGAGATAGATAAACGCATTCATAATGAAGTATGTTAAGAAATTTAAGTAATTCAATAGATGTCTTGTCCTCAGTTTTGCTGTAACGGCTGTTTTTTTTTGTTTCAGTGGCTCTGTGTTCCTTTTTTGATACTCAGTCCTGCAGTTGCTGACTTCTCACAGGCAGTCCACTTCAACCAAACAGCTGGAAACTCGTGGGTCGGAGAGTTGAAGCTGGAAGATGCAGGAAAATGGGCGGATGAGATGCTGTTATTGGTTAGATTTTAAATTTGTATTTTGTGTCACTGTGTGTGTAGTGGAGGTAGGGGTTTGAACTGTGGTGACGTAGTTTAAAGAGCGAAAAACACCCAAGGCGGATGGGTGAGGAGGTGTTCGTTCGTGTCCTGTGTTCACAACGTTAAGTTTCATTTTCACTTTACAAACGTGGGAACTTTAAAGCTAAACAAGTGTTTTTTCGTTTCAATTCACAACGTTAACCACGTGTTTACTGAGTCCGTAACGTGACGCCGAGGGGTCTCACAAAGACTCAGTATGTGACGAGTTTGGATGAGAATGTGTTTAATATACTGTATCTCTAATATAGGCTTCCCATACATCCTGGGAAACCTGTAATTTATCATTGGAGCTTTTCAGTCATGGGAAACAAAATCTGGACTGAATTTATCAAAATGTCTCAGAATATTAATGTTCCCAAAATTGTCATACATTTTTTTTATTTTTTTTGTTGGTTTAAGAGGACTGTGTGCACAGACATTCATTTTTTACACAGAAACAAAAAGATGGGTGCACAAGATTTAGCAGGGAAGCTAATTTCCATCTGTAGTCCTAAACACAATACAACACACTACACAACGTTGACTATATGACTAAAGAGCTGTCATGACCCATGCAAGTTTGTTCTAATGTGCAACTAATAATACCACAATGGCTCTCAGCCTGTTATATTTAAGTGTCTGCCTGCATGAGCACAGTGTGACCGCAGCCTCGCTGAACTGCTGCATCTCTCACCTTGGGTGGTGTCCACACAGACAGCGTTGCATGCTGCTACTTTCTTTTTACGTAGTTTGCCTTTCATAATGGCCAGAATATTTCATTTCATTTCATTATAAATGTAATTTATATTTATTTTTAGAGAGAAAACGGTTAAGGAGTGTGTGCTGATTTGAAAATAATGATTATAACCCCCGATTAAAAGCCAGTACTCTGTTCATTTATGGAGCTGTGCAGAAAAAAAGCCTTTTGTTAACAAACGAAAGGGATTCTGTACAAACAAAGACGCTAGAGGGCTTTTACTCTGAAACGGAAATGTTACTGTTATGATGTCGATGCATTGTCAAAAGATCATTTTCACTGTCTATTTTTGCTGTGGACTGCGAGCGGAAAAAATAGGAGAGACCTCGAATCTCTATAAGAGATGCAGCCGAGCCGTGCCTGAGCCATGTTGCTCATGCAGGCTGTGTGGCTGCTCTAACCTGTTAACGTGGGCGCCGAAATAAAAAGCAAGAGGTTCCGCAACGCACACTCGCTGCTCATGCTGCCAGTGTGGCCCGGTTGTTAGTAAGCCGTGACAATGTGAGCGCTTTTCCTACTGTGACATATCAAAATGTCCTCTGTAAAAACATGTCAAGTTGTTCTCTGACAGAGCTTGTGTTTTTTGTGTATCTTTTAGGCTTTAGGGGGACTGGCCTATCAAGCTCTCTACCAGAGGATCCTCTCTGCAGCCTCCTCTGCTCAGGCTCAGGTCACCTGCTTTGCTGCTGCTGGGACCGTTTTCATTATGGGAATCCCTTCAGTTATCATTGGAGCAGTGGCTTCCTCTGCAGGTACACATGAATGCAAACACTCAGCCACTCACATCATAAGCATTCATATATTTGTAATCAGACAACTAACAATTAGGTCCCCACTACAATGGTAAATAACATGGGATGATGTAATCTTGTACGTGTGTGTGAAAAATATCATACTAATTATGGTGGGATATTAGTTTGCTTTCTGATATTCTGCTTCCTTCTCCCCAGTGCTTACTTATTTTTTGTTGTTGTTGATGCCATCACCATAATCTTAAAAGCTTCTTCCACTCCCATTATTCTTTTCCTCTCAACCCTGACTATCTCTTTCTCTACCTCTATGTCTGCTCCTCTCTCTTCCTCTCCTGTTCTCTAAGACTGGAACCAGACAGCGTACGGTCTACCCCCTCCTTTTGAACGAGGGGAGGCAGGGAAGATCCTGCCGCTGGCCCTGCACTACCTCACACCCACCTGGTTGTCAGTGTTAGGCATTGGAGCTGTGGCGGCAGCAGTTATGTCCTCCATGGACTCTGTGCTGCTGTCCTCAGCATCCATGTTTACGCAAAACATATACAAGACGACTTTGAGGAAGCAGGTGTGTGTGTGTGTGTGCGAGTGTGTGTGGGTGTGTGTTTGGCTGAGCGTTAAGCAAAGTAACTCCATTTTTATCGTCTCTTTTCTTCTCTGTTCTTTGCAGGCCTCGGAGCGGGAGCTGCAGCGGGTGATCCGTGTTAGCGTGCTGCTGGTGGGCCTGGCGGGAACAGGCCTGGCCTTTGGCGACGACAGCGTGTTCGGCCTCTGGCTGGTAAGCGGGGACCTCCTGTACTGCGTGGTCCTCCCGCAGCTCGTCTGCGTGCTGCACTTCAGCTGGGCCAATAGCTACGGCGCCATCAGCGGCTATTTAGTAGGACTGCTGCTGCGCGGGATGAGCGGCGAGCCGCTGCTCGGGATCCCACCTCTCATCCTGTACCCCGGCTGGAGGGAGGTGGACGGAGTCATCACACAGTACTTTCCCCACAGGACTCTTGCCATGCTTTCCTCTACGATATGTGTTATTTCAGTGTCCTGTCTGGTGGAGCTAGGCTTCTGCCACCAACTCATTCCTCATTCCTGGGATGTATTGGGGGTGTTTGAAGAGAAAAAAGAGGCAGAAGGGGAGGAAGTACCTGTTCCTCTGGATGAAAAGAACAGTATCCTTAATACAAAACTCTAGGCTTAACTTAAGTACAACTTTAGCCAAAGTATACCCAAACCTCCTTTTTATGCAAATTCCTACCAACCTTCTTCTCTGCACAGACTATTTACGCACACTCTTACATGTACTGTTTATTACACATGTTTAATACTGAATTATATGCTTTATATGCACCAAACTGACCAGCAGTATGTGGAGAGTGATTCAGGGAGGCAGTGGATACGTGCTGGGTGTCTCTTTTTAAGGCCACATATGAAGACCTCAAGATTCTGATGTTAATGTCAGAAGTCAATTGCTTTTTTCCACATCGTCCTAATCTTCTTAAAATGAAACTCTTTCCCCGATTGTTAATCGCTGGTAACACAAACATTGTCGTAGTTTCTTAATCTAGTCTCCTCTACTTGAAACCTTTTCAGTACGTTAAGCTCAACCCAGGTGGTGTTATTTAAATTGTGTAATCATTGTTGTACTTTCTAAGGAGTTTTGCCTCTTTTGCATTTATTAAGCACTGAGGGGACAAAGCAATGCCATTTGAGATGCAATACTTGAGACGCTGAGGTTGAGTATTCCTCAGAAACAAAGAAGTCTAGCAGGGAAGTGCCTGCTGGTAGAAGTGTTTACCATTATTTTATGTTTTAAAGGGATCATTTATTGAAGGACCATCAAGATATAGAATTATAACTGCTATTTTTTAGATGTTTTGTGATTGCAAGTGTTCATAAAAAATGAAACCATATCTGTTTATTATCTTTGCATCTGATGAAATCTGTGTCTTTTTAATGTGTATGTGTGTGAAAGAGAAGATCACAAACACAAGCCACTTGCTCCAAGTGTTATATTAAACCTGTTTTTGGCATCATTTGGCAAAAAAATCCATAATAACCTTTCAGCATTTTGTAATTATAGTGTTCTGAGAGAAAAATAGACTTCTGCACCTCATGGCTCTGTTTTCAGGCTTTAAAATATCTAGCCTGTGACGTGAGATTGTGGCCAAACACAGGTCATTTCAGAGAGAGAGAGCGTTCCTATTGGCTGTTCATTCAACGGAGGCGGCTGTCAATCACTCGCAAACTCTTAGCAAACAGTCAGGCAGTGCTGATCAAATATGAATCAATATATAGGCATAAATAGGCATTACAGTAACAGATTATTGATTCATATTTGATCAGCGCTGCCAAGTTTGATCGGAGTTCGCGAGTGATTGACAGCTGCTAAGAGACAGCAGGCTCCAGCTCTGCTCTGATTGGTTGTTTTCCTCCGGTCTGTGAAATCTTGCAGATGCCATTAGGAGACACATGATTTTTTTTTTTACCTGTCTCGTGTACTACTGTCAGGATATAATGACCGTTTTATAAAAATAACTTTTTAAAATAACATTTGCTCCAATTCTACCCACTGCTGCTTTAAATGATAATGCACCTTTTGGCACCTACAACATTGAATTGCACCCATTAAAAGTATTTGCCTTTGTTGCCTTAAGAGCTCTAATTTAACTTTATGTTGCAGTAGTATTTGCTTTACTACAATACAACTGCAATGCCACCTTTGTAGCAGCAGAGGGCAGCACCTAAACACTGAAAGGACCTAACCAGACTGAATCTCACCAGATGGTGCTTCCCAAAACAAATCAAATGATTTTGTTTCCTAGGCTTGCTTAACCACTCACTTCACCTCAACAACAACAACATATCAGAAGACTTTCCAGCACAGACTCATAGTCATATTACCTTATAAATCAAATGTATTACCTAACCCAACGTAAACTGATATTATTTGTATTTTCATCCCATAAATTATGTCTCAAGTAGCACATATTTGCTCCTTTCACACGCTACTTCAACGTTATTATGAGATGTAGTTGGACTTTTATTTAAATGAATAGATAACAGAACTCAAAGAAGGGTATTGTAATGTTTTTATTATTATTATTTATTTTCTGGTAATATTTAAAACTAAAGTATAGAATAAACGCATCTCAACAGTTCTCTAAATGTTTTTTTTTAATTCATTATACTTAATAATATAGAGAAGGTCATGTATTCACCAAGTGATTTGTTTCCTTTAAATGCTGGAATATGTATTAATCATAATATAATTCCCCCTTTTAAATTACATTTATTATAATCGGTTTATAATAAAGCGGCATGGGAAAAATCCACATCATCCAGGTGAGTTTCAAAATACAAAAAACTGATGTTATCTGAAATGAAAAAAAAAAGATATAAATAAAATATAATATTGCATAATATATGTAAAATTATAAATACTGGTACTGATGATTCCTCGTTGTCTCCAGATGCGGCTGCATCATAACCTGCATGCCCTGCAGATGTCTGACTGACATTACCAACGTGCTCCAGAGTGAGTATAGCGCCGCCCATCGGCCACCGTGGTACTGCATGTCTCTGGGATGTCTGGATGAATGGAGGATAGCGGGAGGCAGTGGGTGCAGTCCTCTCCTGAATGAGGGCTCCATGTCTGATTTTACTGTGGTTCTGTGACGGTGGTGTGCAGTGTAACCTATGGTACAGCTCCAATGCACAAAATATAGACTTCATGCTCCTGAAGGTTTTAACATAGTCCTGTTCACTCCAGAGACAAGAAATCACATAATCTAAAAAAAGAAAAAATACAATCACTATAAGGACTTTTTTTTAATTCATAAAAGAAATGATCCTCTATGGAATAAAAACAATCACATATTGAACATAACAAATTAGGATGGAACAGTTCATACAAATTGACTAATAGTGTCTATTATTATTTTCTTAATACTGCAGTAACTTAATAGCTACTTTATTGTTGGACTAAACATCATTAAATTAACAGAATAATATAAAACCTCTCTCTTGTGAACCCTTATAGACTATTTTTACATTTCACAATCAGAATCAGGTTTATTTTGCCAAGTATATACATTCAAGGAATTTGTTTTATGCAGCTCTCTCAATGTACTCACACATACTAGAAATAACAGAAAGAATAATACAAAAATAAAAATAAGATAAAAGGCAAATGTCTATATACAAGACAAGTGTTCATACAAGTCTAGCATGTTGTAAACAAGACAAATAGTGCGAATAAATAAATAGTGGATGGATATACATGGACCAGATGGTTATGTACAGCATGTACATGTGGAGATGTCTCTATACTGTATGTAGGATTTATATTTACAGTAACAGGTATGTACATATTATAATATGTACATAAAATGACAGATGATATGCACATATTACAGAAAAATGTGTATTAAAGACTGTAAATTATAATCTATAAATGTGCATTTAAGACTGTAAGAGCTCTAGTCTATAAGAGCAGCAGTGGATATTTGGTGTTACAGGGTTATTGACAGTGTATGACTGATTGAGTGTCGATGCATAGTTTACTGAAAAAGTCCTAATTTTAGATTATGTCAAAACTGATTTTCATAATCCCAGGCATGTTGGATTTGAAGGCTATTAATGATTTGTAACAAGACATCTTTTTGACAATTTTAAAAGCAATGTTAAAGGTCCACTCCTCACACATTTTATGTGAATAATCAAGATAGATAGGTGATGATCTTGCTGTTGCCCCAGAAACGTACACATCACACATACAGTATGAAATCAAAAATTATCTTCATAACTTGCAACAATTTTTTACAAAGTTATAGCCAATGATGATTATTAAATCCAAACAACCCTGGTACTGTATCATTTATTCCCCTGAGAACCATCAGCGGTAAACAGTAGTTTAACAGCAACATTATTTCATTCACTCCCTGCAACAATAAAACAAAAATACATGTTGTAATAATGTTAATGATTCACTACCCTTTTGTTGCCTCTTCACCTTTAGTATGGTCAGTGTTATCTGCATAAAGTCTCATAACATATTGTCATGTTACGCACTTCATTTTAAATATAACTCATTTTTGTTCCTCGATGATGGTGACCTTACATATGTTTTTCTTTGACAGAAAGTTAAGAAAACTGAGCTCATTTGATAAAATGATGAGTAATAGCAACTGTATGTGGACAACAAATCAAGTAGAAAGTGAAACTCTCACAGTCATTGTGAACAAAGCAATCATTTAGTTCTCTCAGACACAAAGTTATTTAGTCAGCAGGGAACAACCTTGGAAGACATGAATCTCAGATAGCAGGGTCTGGATACAGTTGATGCATTTATTATATTTGTTATATTTGACCTCGACAGCAGGACAGGATGTAACATCTTCCAATCTTTGACTGAGACAAACACATCAGTCCTGACAAGGCAAAACCTCTCAGACAACAAGTGTAGACTATTTTGTAAGACCAGGGACAGATTAATTCAACTAGGGGGCGCTACTAACTCGCTCACATTTCCCCCAACAGTCACAGAAACCAAACAGTATTCCTATGCTGGAATAATAATAATAATACACAGGTTTGCTGAATGACAGTTTGTGGTGGGTACTTTAATGAAACACAAATCTGCAAAGAATATGCACCATGTGTTAACGTATTAATGACATTTAAACTACATTTTGACACTGTGTCAAATTGTGAAGATGTAAAACCAGCATTTCGCACAAAAATAAGACAAAATGAGAGAAAAGCCTGAAAAAAATGAACTAATGTTTGTGTTGCAGAATTTAGATTTCCTTTTTTTTCCTACCTAGCCAGGGGCCCGTTTCACCAAAGCGGTTTACAAGCACTGTTTACATGCAGATTGCAAAATGGCAGCAACATCCTAGTTTCACAATTGGCACTTACAAATTGCAGATATAGGCTACGTTCCAAATCACATACTTTTTTTTTTTTTTACTTTTAATACATACGGCAGCTGTCCTTACAAAGCATGTACTGTTGCATGCAGTATGCATACATTGGGAAATACTACTTTTCATAACATTATGCGTTGAACTTTGACCCTCTTGCTCATGATATCCCAGAGGATTGTGGATCAAAAAAAGACAGAAAAACATGCTGGCTTGCATACTGCAAAATACGACCAGATGTAGTAGGACATCCTGGTATTTTTGGCATACTGCATTTGACATACTATGTATGTAAAGGTGGCCATACAAGATGCAGGATCAGGATCTAATCTAAATACTCATTCATACACTGATGGCACAGCCTTTGGGAGCAATTTGGGGTTCAGTAACTTGTCGATGGATATTTCAACATTCGGACTGGAGGAGCCGGGGAAGTACTTCGACCACCACTGAGTAAAAGATCTGAGTACTTCTTCCACGACACCCAGTTAGGGATGTGTGGTATTACTTACTGGTGTTATACCGAAATCTGTGACAGCAGAAAGTGAGCAACACGGATGTCGTCAGAAAATGTGACTCCACCGTATACCTGTGTAATAAATGAGGCAAATATGTGACAGAAAACACACAAAACTAAATTGTTAAAAACAATGTATTTTTAAAGATACTATTCTATTCTATATATTAAAGATATATTCATAAAACTCTAAAAGAAAAGCAAAAAATAGGTACAGTGGGGTCACATTTTCTGACGACATCTGTCAGAAACGGTGAGCTCATGTGATGCTGACTTTCTGCGGTCACAGATTTCGGTGTAATAGGTACTAATATAGTGAAAGAGACGTGCTCTAACAAACATATTAGGAACAAACTCAGTTATGTTTCTGTGTCTTCATCTAGATGTTTTTGGTCTTCCTTAGTTGAGGATATAGAGTGGGAGAAAGCTTGGAAAATTTGTGATGAATATTGTATCAATAACAAACTTAAGGAAGTGTTTTTCAAGATATTACATACAATTTACTCGTTAATATTGTGTTGGAAAGAATCAAGCTGGATATTGATTATAAGTGTGATTTCTGTGGACATGAAAAAGAGAGTATTTCCCATCTATTCTTTCACTGTAAACATACAGGAATGTTCTGGATGGATGTAGCCAACTTTCTACAAAAGAAAGATGAATGTTGAAATAAACATGTTTGATGTAATGATATATTTTATTTGGAAATAACATGCTGTATATAATACAATTATTTATTATTTTTGGAAAATTTCATATCCATAAGACAAAAACGTCAGGAACCAAGCACACTTTCCTGATTAATTCAAACAGTATAGCATCACCATACACTATATTAAAAACAAATTAAGACTTATAAATTATTAAATGATTATAATATGATGTATATGACATAAACACAAACCCTGGAATTATGAAATGTATATGTAATTATTTTTGTTTTGTCCCTCTTTTTTTTTGTTCAACTGTCTATGTTTCTCTACCTTTGTTAATGAGCATGAGTTCAATAAAGAAAGCATTAAAAAAAAGATTTGGGTGTAACACCGGCCCTGTGCGTCTTGTTTGGGGTGTATAGCGGGGCAGTTAAGCATAACAACTGTGCATTTTGCGATAAAAGCAACAAATTTGGCACAGATGTAGGTTTATATGTTATGAAAAGATATAGACATCGGACGCTGCCAATTTGGCCCCTGGGGGCAGTGGCAACTATTCCATGTTGCAGAAATCAGATTTTATGACTCTTGATGAGTTCCAAGGTGTGTTCAAACTGATAAGATCAGATGTCAGAAGATCACAGACATGTTTTTCTCCCTCTTTATTTTTCAAGGGTGCTTTTTAAAGGGACTGTTTGTATCTTCTTACACGTATAAAACAATCTAGGTCGGTGTCCCATGCGCGCTTACGTGTGGCTACGCTGTTCAGACTCAGACTCCAACACAAACTACGCGGAAGCACCAAAACCGCAAAGTTATATCTAGTGAAGCTCGTCTTGCAAAACAGTGTTGGCCGCGGTCGGAGGACGCGAGGGGAGACCGTAGCTTTGGTCTCCAGGGCCGGAGTCTCTGTTGTACTCTGCTCCTCTGTCTGCCAGCCTGCCTTCACTCACACACCGCGCGCGTTCTCGCTCTTTTGCTCTCTCGCTCTCTCGCTCCACCTCACGTGCATGCGCGCACACTACACACTGCAGAAGAGTTAGTTTAGCTCTGAGAATATCTAGTGAATGAACAGTGGACATTTGTGCAGAAATAAATGCTGCAGCTCCTCCAGACCAACAGAGGTTTCCCGTGTCTTGTGAAGTGACGGGGCTCCGCAGCGAGAAACGTTATCGTCTCCGACCAAAACTCCGGTGTCTCCCCTGTTCCTTCTGACCGCGGTCGGGAGGCTGAGGCAGGAAAAGCCAACACTAGGATCAGCACTGATTCATGGAGAGATCTTCGTCTGGTCAGCTAACATTAGGTGAAATATAGAGTGATATTTGTGGTTTTAGCTGACGTGTGTCGCCTCACTGTTTTGACAGATGCTCGCTCACATTCAGGTAGCGTGTGCACACAGGCGAGCGCGAGCGCGAGCAACAGGACACTGACTTTCGTTGACTTAACGGCCACAGGTGTCGCAGTTACAACCCATTTCGGATTCTTTCAAACAGTCCCTTTAATATGTAATTTCGCTTTGGCAATAACCTGAACATTCATGCCAATAAAGTGTATTTGAATTTGAATTTGATATTGCTGGATAAATGTCTTGGTCACCAGTAATCACAGTTAAAAGTGATTGAAATCTGGTAGAAACTTTTTGCACAATTAATATGAATATTTCAGTTTAGCTACTCCCACACTAGTAGTAGTGGGGATTTGTGAATCCCTGGGTCCTGATCCAGTCCGGTTTTTGCTGCCTGCTCCCAGGCCACCTTATCCTAGGCACTATGTGTTTCTGTGTGAGAGAAGCCGACTCTTGTTTACAGCAGAGATTCCACGGAGGAGCGGAGAGACCCACAGAGCTGCGTTAACCGAGGACGACTTCAGGATATATACACACACGCACGCAGCCTTTTCATCTTTTCTCTCTTTTATGAGGATTAAAAAGGCACACAAATACGAAGAAGCACTCGTGAAAAAGGGGGCAACTCCTTCTTGTGGACACGTTTCTCCCTCCCACCACCCCGGCCGAGGTCGTCTACAGCTCTGGAGAGCTGGAGAGCTTCTCCTCCTGCGTGGCACCAAGTCTGCTGTTTTTCTTTCAGCTTTGCAAAAATCCCGACTGAGGAGCTGGAAAATCGGTTTATAAAGGCGACTTGTCAGGGGCTGCTTTGGTGGGGATCGAGAGCCTAGTGCTGGTTGAATGGCATAAGCAGAAAAAAAGGCTTTTTCATTCATTTTTCCAGCCTCAGCAGCCACCACCCCTGTGGATCTGGACGTGTTTTCTCTTTCCCCTCCACTCCTCCTCCTCCTCCTCGTTTCACAGGAGGGGGATTTCTTCTGAGCGACATTAATTTATTATGGTGGCAAAGGCTCCTTCTTCTTCTAATAATAATAATAATAACATTTGATATTTTTCTTTTTTTATATATTGTGATTTAACCAAGGCCCTGATCTCACACTGTATACGCGCACTGCTGTTTTTTTAAGAGATGGAGACTGAAGATGGGGATTACCATCATTTATCCAGTCAAATCACTGGCTCTTGTGCCATACCAGCCGACGTCAAAGTGTCCTGTGATTGGCAAAAATAGCAGACTGTTTTAGTATTTTTTTTTTTTTTATCTCAAAGGAATCCCCCTGTTTTAACACATTTGTACACATTTATTTATATATATTTTTTTTAGAGCAAATCCTGGAAGCTACCACAGAGTAGCCTTTTTTTTGGGCTACAGACATTTATTTTTCCTCTTTTTTTTATTCTTTCTTTTTTTTTTTAGGAGCTGGTGTGTCATTATTTTTTATTCAGTTGCATCCCTTTTTTTTTGAGAGGTGAATATAATGTTAAGGAACATGAGATCTGACTCACGGATGGGTAGCCCGACCTTGTTTTGGGCTCTGATGCTGTCTGTCTCTTCTATCTGCATCTGGTCCACACATGGAGAGAGTAAGTCTTTTATTTATTATTATGATATTTTTATTAAAGTTTATTTGTTAAACAGTGGGCCTTATAATAATACATAATGTTCCTTTTTTTTTTATAGCCCAGGTTATAACCTCTTATAATAAAGCTGTCTTAGGTGGGATGAATAATGTGTTAGAATGTATTTATTAAAAATGAAAATACCTTTTTATATTAGGATTTTACAACAAGACAAACCCAGTGAGCATGTAGCCTGTTTTTACTTACATATTAGCTGAGGACCATGTGGTGGTGTGGAGCTGCTCGTCAGTATCTATAGGTGAACACATTTACGCAAAATCGGCTTTATTGTGCGTAATATCAGCTCTTTTGGATAAAGCAGGTTTTTGGTTTATTTAGAGAAACAGAGCAGAGATATATAGACGCACGTCGCCAGTATGTAATCTCCACGTTAGACAGCCAGAGAGCAGAGAGGATGAATCCAGAGACCAGAGCTGAAGGTTACTACGACCATGTGGCCATTTTGCATTTGGTGGTGTGGCGTCGCTGCGCATGAAAAACCCAAATCAGACACCAACCAGTGCTTCTTAAAATGCCATACAGTTAAAAAAAACAACACACACACTAACAAATAATATACATTTAAGCCAACTATCTTCATAAACAGTAACCATGATGAAAATAAATATATTGTTTTTATCTCCAGATCCCATTCTCTAGTAAACAACTCTGTATATAAAGCTATATATTAATGCAAGCCTGCATATTCAGAAGCACCTGAGTCCAGGCTCAGGAAACACTAGATGAGAGATTTGTGTAAGAAACATGTAAAAAACTTTACAGTTTAGTCTTGAAACACCAACCATTGCTTCTTAAAATGCCATACAGTTAAAAACAACAACAACACACTAACAAATAATATACTTTTAAGGCAACTATCTTCATAAACAGTAACCATGATGAAAAAAAAATTGTTAACTCCAGTTCCCATTCTCAGTAAACTAGGCAACTCTGTGTATAAAGCTATATATTAATGCAAGCCTTCATATGCAGGAGCACCTGAGTCCAGGCTCATGAAACACTAGAGATGAGAGATTTGTGTAAGAAACATGTAAACAACTTTACAGTTTAGTCTTGAAACAATTTCAAAATACAGATACACTTATTGAAATAACAAACAAACATATTTTATAAATGTTTAAAAGTTTTATTTTCTCTGTTATAGGCTTTCATTTTGAGTTTTTTATTTGCTTTAGTAACCAATAAGTTAGACTTATTTCTCATCGATGTAGGCAACTCTGTATATAAAGCTATATTATTAATGCAAGCCTTTAAATGCAGGAGCACCTGAGTCCATGCAGGCGTGTTTTCAACTCCAGGTTTCATGAGACACTACAGATGAGAGATTTGTGTAAGAAACATGTAAAAAAACTTTTACAGTTTAGTCTTGAAACAATTTCAAAATATAAAGATAAACTTATTGAAATAACAAACAAACATATTTTTCAATGTTTAAAAGTGTTATTTTCTCTGTTGGGCTTTCATTTTGAGTGCTTTATTTGCTTTAGTAACCAATAAGTTAGACTTATTTCTTATGGAATTCCCTAAAACTTAGACCCCTTTCTAACTTCTTAGTCTACATGTTTAGACAGTTAAAAAAACACACACTAACAAATGATATACTGAAGCCAACTATCTTCATAAACAGTAACCATGATGAAAAAAAATATTGTTTTATCTCCCGATCTCATTCTCTAGTAAACTAGGCAACTCTGTATATAAAGCTATATTATTAATGCAAGCCTTCATATTCATATGCAGGAGCACCTGAGTCCATGCAGGAGTGTTTTCACTCTCATGAAACACTAGAGATGAGAGATTTGTGTAAGAAACATGTAAAAACTTTTACAGTTTAGTCTTGAAACAATTTCAAAATACAGATAAATTTATTGAAATAAACAAACAAACATTTTTCTATGTTTAAAAGTTTTATTTTCTCTGTTATAGGCTTTCATTTTGAGTGCTTTATTTGCTTTAGTAACCAATAAGTCAGACTTATTTCTCATCGATCTAAGCAGCTCTGTATATAAAGCTATATTATTAATGCAAGCCTTCATATTCATATGCAGGAGCACCTGAGTCCAGGCTCATGAGACACTAGAGATGAGAGATTTGTGTCAGAAACATGTAAAAAACTTTTACAGTTTAGTCTTGAAACAATTTCAGAATATAAAGATAAAATTATTGAAATAACAAACAAACATATTTTTCAATGTTTAAAAGTGTTATTTTCTCTGTTGTAAGCATTCATTTTGAGTTCTTTATTTGCTTTAGTAACCAATAAGTTAGACTTATTTTTCATGGAATTCCCTAAAAGTTAGGCCCTTTTCTAACTTCTTAGTCTACATGTTTAGTCATGTTAAATGTCTTGAGCTTCTACCTATTTCAGTCCCCTTGCTGCAATGTTTTGTTGTTGTAGTTTAAAATTTAGAAAGCACTCATAAATGCTTCAGAGCATATTTGACATTTTCTCATCTAATCTAAAGTAGCATATTATTTTCTAATGTTCTGTGTATAGCAGCTGGAATCAAGGCTGCTTTTTTGCCAGTGCTATAATAGAACAACTGGGAATTAATAAGGGTCAATGAGGGTTGCTTCTCTATTTATTGCCCAGTATATACAGTTTGAATAATTTGTTATTGAAGTTACATTGAATAATGTAACTGCTTGGTGATGATATACACTATTAGGCTTAAATAGCATATTAATTGGGTAAAGATGATGCTAAACAAAACAAAGCTTTAGGCCCAAACTAACTGGATTAGAGAGGTGATTTAGCCAATTCTGGTATTTTGTCTGTGAACTTAATATTTAGGCTATCATAAATAGTTAAAAAAAAATAATGTGTTAAGTTATAGGCCTATTAATTGTCTAAGTTTAAACAGGGACAAGTGTGAGTTTTAGTTTAAAACATTGTCCTTAATTTCTGTGGTTGCTTTTCTGTCAATAATCAACATTTTTATTTCTACTTCCACTTTAAAACTACGTCAAAGTCGTGATCCTTTTGAAGTACGAGACATTTAATGTGTGAATTTTCAATTTAAAGTCATTTGCCTGCTAGTCAGTAAACTTTTCTCCAGGTGCAACTTTCTACCTCGAGCACAGAGATTGTGTGTCTGCGTAACTTGGGTGGCATGATTTGTATGTGTGTGTGTGTGTGTGTGTGTGTGTGTGTGTGTGTGTGTGTGTGTGTCGGGGTGTTACGTCACTTCCGTACTAATTTGTCTGTTCCCTGAGAGGACATGTGGGATGGTGGAGACAACTTGACATGGGAAGGAGACATATAGACTGACCTCTATTAACATTCAAATAGAAGAATAAAACTTTTCTGGTCCTATTGACCAGTAGTCCGACCACAGCCATGTGGGTGTGCGTTTCTGTGTGCGCCCTCCTGAGCCAGCGCGACACCCATGAACGCAGCATGAGGCTGGGAGACAAGTGGCTGCTCTCAGATCTTTGACGCTCTGTGTTGTATAATACATCAGACCTTCCAGAACAAAGCGTTCAGAGACAAAAGACTGTGGTGAATATCAAGACAGGGATGGGTCTCACCAGTTTATCGCTTATGTTTACTTCACTGAGAGGGCAGAGGGTCTGAATTTCCAGCTTCTATCATCACTTGGTGGAAAATCACACATATCCAAGCGCTCCATGAGGGGGTTTCTCTCTGTTCGTGTTGATAATCTGTCCACACCAATGAAACGTAATTAAGATCCCTTTTAACTCTCACCACAGTAAACTTTCCACGCCATGGCGTCCAAGTATGCAGCAAACAAGTCTCCGAAAGGGAGAGAGAGAGAGAGAGAGCGCGAGAGGAGATAGAGACTCGGTGTTTGGAAATAGACTGTGCAAAAATACACTTTGCAAGAGAAACAGACTTGGTTTTGTTGATTGGAAGAGTAGAGAGTTTGTGAACTGTTTTATTGGCTTTTTTGCTGTTCACACGGAGCGGTCTCTCCTGCGTAGACTGATGCGCTTAAACTTCATCACTTGGCACCACTACTATTAGGGGTTATAAATAGATATGTCACCAACAACATTGGCGTAGGGGTTGTGTGAGTACAGGCACCCTCTGTCCCGTTCCATGAGGGCACACCACTGTTCTCGTTCAGTTATTTATGAAGGGACATGTTGCTCCGGAAAACTTGAATGGCGGCATAAATAATCAAACGTCAGCAAGCATTGTGTTTGACAGGCGCCCCTCCTACTTCGCCCTTTGGTGTATGGCATGTTGCAGTATGGCTCTCCTTGTCGTGACGGGGCAAGTGGCTCAGATGTGACTGCTGTCACTCTACTCCAAGGTGCCCCACTCCATCTTGTGACTACACGGTTACACATCCCCCCCCCCAACACTCCACCATGCGTTCCCTTCCCCCATTCCTGGCTTGGCTGGATGCAGGAATGCCTTGTCTCACCCCCCTGCGAGAAAGTGTAGTGAGTGTTCATAGCCCCACGGTGTGTGTGTGTTTGCAAAGTGTGTTTTGTGTGCATGCATGTGAGTTTATTGTGCAGCAGGACTCAGCGTGACAGCCTGAGTCAGTGGCGTGCCCCTGTGTAAGGATGTGAAAGTGTGTCACTGGGCTAGTTTGCGAGAGTGCAGTCAAACGCTGTCCTGCAGCTCCTCCAGGCTGCCAGCTGAGGTTTACAATGCTTAATTAAACACTTTATTTCAAGTGGCCCCGCCATTGGATTCGCTCAAACGCAGTCTCTGGCCAACCGCACATACATCATCATGGGCTGCCGGTTTTAATGGCCCGGGGAGTATTGTACAATTTGTGAGATGATTGCAAATGTTCGCTCTTCTAATGGATGGCACTCGCTCGCTGTATCAGTTGAAAGCTGTTCATCAAGAACTGAAATGTGGATCCGTCCCGAGTGGAGGATTCATCAGCCGGAGATTATTCTCAGAGGTGTTTTCATAATCTTTGGCGAGAGACCTTTTCATTGTTTCGTGTTAATCGTTCGGTCATCACTCGGTTATTTGTGATTGTTGTAATGAAGAGTAAAGGGAGGCTGTAAACACTGAGGTGCAAGTTGTATATGCATGTGATTCCACAGCACAGCATGCGTAAACTATATCGCAGTACATCCTGTTTACATTCAACAAAATACTGCTACTTTAATTTAGCACTATTTTATGTTTTGGATTCTCATTTTGCTTTTACTTGTATGACTGCTTGCTGTAATTGTTGTGCATGTGACGAATAAACAGACGTATAAATCATTGGCGAAATACTATAAGTTAATTATACAAAGTATACTTTCATGAACTAAAAAGCAGAGATGATCACAAGTCATTTTTTGCAAGTCAAGTCTCAAGTCTTTGAACCAGAGTCCAAGTCAAGTCTCAAGTCAGACTTAAGTCCCAATCTCTGCTAAAAAGTGGACTACAAGTATATACAAGTATACTTGCAGGATAAAAACAATTAAACTAGTAGTTTACTGAGAGTATACTTTAAAGTGTACTTTCATAAACTAAGAAGTGGGCTACAAGTATATAAACAGCAAACTATCAGTATACTTATAGTATAGTTGCAGTACAAAATAAAATGTAGGTGTAAACTAGTTGTGTACTCAAAGTTTACTATTCTTATATACTTAAAAGTATACTTTTATAAACTAAAAAGTGGGCCAATTTAGTCCCAAGAAGTATTAAAGTAGTATACTACTAGTACATTACTAGTATACTAAAGTATACTTGGGAAATATATACTTGAGCTTTACTTAAGTGTACTTAATAAAATAAACTTGATAAACTTCGTACTACTTTTTCGTAAGGGTAGGCTATAGCTTCAGATTAAATCTGATGTTAAACTCGGAATCAATGTTGCAGAACGCCTGAAATGATGCTTGATTATTCACTTTACTTTGTTTTCTTTTATGAATTTCATTCATATACAGCAGAGAGGTCATGGAGTGAACCTGATAGAAACTTGTGTTTCCACTCACAAACAGCTGTAAAACAAGCAGTGGTAGGAAAAAAACGTTTTTTTGGGGTGACTCCAAATAAATTGATTCTAGGCTACAACGTACAAATCATAGTAATACATTCATCACCACTTAGATTTCAATACCGATAAAGTTCCTTCCCTCATTTTGTACGTTTCGTGCATTCTTCCACACATCCTTAACATTAACCCCTTAATAAATATCACTGCAGTACATATTTGACTATAATCAAACAGTGAATTAAACGTGGTTGTTTATAGTGATCAGGTTAAGTGTGCATGTAAACACAGAGTATGTTACCTCCTGCCCTCTCCCCTCATTTTGGGAGAGGGGGAGTCTTTGTGTGAGAGGGTTGTTATGATGGAGAGTGTAGCGTTACTGTTTGGGGTTTTGGTGAAATCTGAGCCACAGTGTTTGAAGTAAGGTCCACTGAGGGGAAGTGGCCCACCAGACCGCTGGTCAGATGACTTCCAGTATGCCGGGGATTAGGGCCTGTTGATGTGGCAGGTGTGAGGGGATATGACCGCACGGTGACCAGCTCCCTCACTGCATGAACCAGAACTGGATTCTAGTGGGAACATTTTGATGCTGGTTGTTATGGTTCAGTGTAGTTAATTCTTTGCTGTGCATGCCATTGTATACATCTATATGCACCTCTCTTAAGTCAAACTAGATGCTTTGTGATTTCCTATGAACTAGAGCTTTGTGTTAAATTGAAAAATCCAATGTATTTGGGCTACAACTAACGATTATTGTCGATTAATCTGTAGATTATTTTCTTGATTAATCGATAGTTGTTTGGTCTATAAAATGTCAGAAAATTATGAAATATGTCGATCAGTGTTTCCCAAAGCCCAAGATGACGTCCTCAAATGTCTTGTTTTGTCCACAACTCAAAGATATTCAGTTTACTGTCATAGAGGAGTACAGAAACCAGAAAATATTCACATTTAAGAAGCTGGAATCAGAGAATTTTGACTTTTTTTTCTTTAAAAAATTACTCAAACCGAGTAATTGATTATGAAAATCGTTGGTGAATCATTGAAACTCTACAATATATATAACTTTTGACACTTTTATTGTGCATATATAATAATCATCAATTCTCAATATTTAGCACTGACTTTGATATATTGTTAAAGGAGGATGATACCAACCCCAAGAAATGACACACATGCTTTCATACAAGCTGCATATATTTAAAATACTTCCTAAACCAGAATTGTTCTTGTCTTTTCAGTAACATGGGGTCACACGATAAAGGGATATTTGTTTGATATGTTTTTAATTGGAACAAATGTTTAAATATAGCATATTTTAAATATATACATAGAAATGGTTGGAGCTCTCTCAATGCTACAGAATAAAACTATAAAATACTCAAATTTAGCGCTAAAAATATCAGAAGTAGTAGTGGTTTTACTTATATCTCCAGTAGAAATGAAAACATTTGCAGGCTGCATTGTGATAATTTATTGTTTTTCAACATAATCAAAAATGAATGTAGTTGCAGCCCTGCTTATTGTCGATTCACAAAACACCTCTTCAACTCTTTCTAATAACAGTTTATAGCTGGATGTCTGGAAAAGGACACAATTATGTGTTTTCCCACAATGCTCAGCGAGTGTGTGGCCTTTTGATAAACAGTACGACATGTGGTCTGAAAGTCATGTTTCTGTCAGCCAAAACTAAGATTACGTTTATTTACATAGGACCACGTTTTATGTGAACTTAAGATAAACAGTGACCATTAGCGTCGGCTTAATTCGACTGACTTACGACGGGTCGTGTGTGCGTGCGTGCGCAGGTGTGCGTGCGCGTGTGTTTGTGTGATGACATTTCCATGGAGGGCCAGGGCAAGGTTTATCAATCATAAACACGAGCCGATGGATCCCATTACCCCGAGGAGATATGTGTGTTTACTCAGCAGTGTGAAGAGCAAAGAGAGACAGGAGGGAGAGACGGACACATGTATGCAGGCTTATCCGTCTCTCTGTGGACACTGAGACTAAAATATCACATCACTCTTACGTCATTATTACATGTCAGCACTTCCATTTCACTTCTTGCTGTTAATGCAACAACAAATAAAGGGTTTCCAAATTGTATTTAAGCATTGTTGTCTTCACAACAAATGGATTGACTGGCAAGAATCAGAGGAGCGTGGAGGCTTAGTTTGAGGCAACTACCTACTCAATCCTTTTTCCAAGGAAATGATTGGAATTCCTGCTACTTAACATGCCTAATGAGTAGAACAAGAGAATCACAAAGAGGAGCTTTTTCTTTCATTCTGCATTCTTGTTCTTCCCTCTTTCTATTCAGCATTTTTTTTTTTTGTATAAATCAATTTGATAAAAGACGCGGGAATATCTGACACCCACAAATACATTTAATGCATTTCTGTTTGTCGTGTTTTTACACCATGTAGGACGGCTTCTGATAGCCACGCATGGCAGAAACTTTATCTCTCCTTTGTCACAGTATCTGTTCGCTCCCCCCCTCCCATTCTCTGGCCAGACGCCCCCTGATTTTATTAATGCCCTCATCAGGAAGTGGGGCCTAGAGTTTCTCTTTACTAACAAACAAATTAGTCTTTGTATTTGAGTGGCTCCACCCCTCCTCCCTCCCTCTCTCTCCGGCTGCTGGAGAAGCTGGAAGAAAATTCTCAATGAAACAAAGAAGACATGCAGCTCGATGGCTCACAAGTGGAGCCCAGGGGCATTGGTGTTGATTGGAGAAAGCAAATACTATTTTCTTGTGGAGTAATCGTTTCCGTTCTAAATTTGGTAGAAGTGAAACACCCTGACAGCAGCAAATATAGCCCACTCATCCACAGAAACAATGCAGTGGCAGAATAGTTTGAACAAAACATCCAACATGGCTTTTTTTTGTATTTACTGAAGGGAAGTTCATTTACTCACAAGAGCACATAGTCGTCATATGGTTGAATATATGCCAAGGAGAGGTCACATTATGTCATTTTTGAATGATTTCTACAACTATTTTAGCATTTTAGAAAGACAATCTGTTGACACAGTGTTTATTTTGGGACTAGAAACAGTTTGGCTCGTTGCTTTATCCCAAGTGTTTTGAGAAGGATCATAGACTCTTATTGAAAACTGTTTGTGTCTTTGGACAGGCTCTGTGACTGTGTCGCTCACTGCGACCGCGTCCTAAGCCTCTGTAAGAACATAACAGGTTTAACAGAGGAGCTCATATGTCAAGGCATTTCTTGTGCTGACTGTTGAACCTTCTTTTAGACAGTTCAAAATAATATGCAACCTGTTAGCTGGAGTATGTGCCATTTATAGAAATCATTTATTGTTTCATAAATATTTAACGCAATGCATTGTAAGGGAGTTTAGAGGTTTTAATCTGTTGTGTACGTCCGTGCATCTTTTTGTCTTTGGCATTAGAGCAGTGATTCCCAAACCCCAGGTGGTACAGTTGCTTGGAGGTATGTGAAAAGATTGTGGAGCTCAACTAAGAATCTAAAGAATAAATTACCGACTAACTAGAAATTACTAATTAAATAATATATCTACATATTGAGTCAGCTGTAACACAGGAAAACTATGTGTTGTAATTAAGAGTGTAAAACTAGTTAGAATGCAAGCAGGGGTGTCTAAACAGTTAGCTAAAATTAATGGATAAATGGTTTAGTTAGTGGATAGATAAATGGTTGAAATATTTTAGATAACTAAAAGTACTGGATAAATGGTTAAAAGATGTGGCTAAAAGTAACATGTGAAGCCAAAACATCTAGATCGCCCCCTGGTGGTTGGCTGCAGTATAGGTCATAAATCCCGCCCCCTCCATGTTAGTGGATGGGACATGGGCCAAAGTACAGCTCAAATACATTTTTCCCAAAGATGGTTTCTGTCATTTTAGGCAGTTCTTATCACGCTGATGTATGTTCAAGTGTTAATTTTTTTCTGATAAGTTTGGTTTTAATTAGTTATTTGATGCTATAAAAAGGGGGTGAGACTTCATGATTGACAGCTGCTCTGTGTGAAGTAGTCGCGCAGCAGGATGCTCGGGAATTGTACGAGAGAGGAGATGCAACTTTATCTTTCAATAACCATCACAACTCTGTGTAATAGAACATGTGTTAATTTCATCATAAATGTAGTTGTAGAGTTGGTATGGTAAGTAGTAAGTATCTTTCTAGCCAAACAGCTACCATGGTGCTAACGTAGAAGCTAGGTGTCTCACGCTAACGAGCTTAGGCTGTGCTCTGCTCGTGATTGGCTCGGGAAGGTGAGTGGGCGGGACCTTAATACCAGCACGGCTCTGCAGCTCTCCAGCTGACCAGCTAAAATGAATGGTTAGATAGTTTGCTAAAACTAAATAGCTTAGAGTGAATAGTTAAGTTAGGTCAAAATAATGGCTAAATGGTAAAAACTAGTTAGCTAAAATGAATGGTTAAAAGTGAATAGTTAAAGGGACTGTTTGTAACTTTTTAAGCGTATAAATGTAGCGGGTCGCCACACATGCGCGTTCGCATATGCGCGCTCGCGTGTGGCCGGAGCCTCGTCTCCGCTGCCTGCTCTCCTTCACTCAGACAGCGCGCGCGTCCTCCACCTCTAGACGTGAACGCGCGCTCACTCCACACTGCAGAAGAGTTAGTTTAGCTCTGAGAATATCTAGTGAATGTACAGGGGACGTTTGTGCAGAAATAACTGCTGCAGCTCCTCCAGACCAACAGAGGTTTCCCGTGTCTTGTGAAGTGACGGAGCTCTTCAGAGAGTTACGTTGTCTTCTCGTTACCGACCGGGTGCCGGTGTCTCCTCTGCTCTCTCCGGCTGCGGGCGGAGAGAGCAGGGAGACACGCTGCAGAGCCCCGCTGCTTCAGCCTGCACTTAGGCAGTAAAAGCCAACACTAGGATCAGATCTAAATCATGTTCATGGAGAGACCTTCGTCTGGTCAGCTAACATTACTGCCAAGCAGCTGAAATATAGAGTGATATTGTGGTTTTAGCTGACGTGTGTCGCCTCACTGTTTTGAGCGATGCTCGTTCAGGTATATTTAGAGCGAGCAAGCGCGAGCTCGACGCTGACTTTCGTTGATTTCACGGCCACAGGTGTCGCTGTTAACAAGCATTTCTGAAAGTTACAAATAGTCCCTTTAAGTTGGCTCAAAATAATGGCAAAATAGTTAAATAGTTAGCTAAAAGTGAATAGGTAAGTTAGCTCAAAATAATGGATAAATGGTTGAAAAGTCAAACTTCTACGACTCCAAAAGGTACAAATGCAAACTTGACCAAACCAACATTTCAATTGCATGAAAAAAAATCCAAATATATATCATTAATAGTGTCAAATAAGATACAGTTTGAATTTCAATTCATATAAAACACATTTGGAACATGACGCTGTTGTCGATAAAGCGGATAAAAAGCTAATTTCATTTGACAGGGCTGTGAAGGTACATCAGACAAAAAGGTAATGGAACCACTGCATTAGAGCACAATAACATTATGAGAATATCATCTACCATTAATTCCCAGGTGTAGTAAATTGATAGGCACGATTAGAGGGAGAGTTGATTGTCATCAATAATAAATGGCGTTTTTGTTGTTAATGTTTACGTGTGTGTGTGTGTGTGTGTGTGTGGTGTTGGAGAACGCTGCAGGCACTGTGGTTTCAAGTGTTGTTTTCCGAGCACAGAGGAATGGCTTATTCAATCGCTGGGGGGGTTATCTGAGGTGACAGACGCAACATTTTTGAGTGAAATGTTTGCGTCGGATAAGATAGATAGTGATACAGAAGATGTATCAAGATGTCAGCTTGTGAAAGTCATCGTGAGGCTAAATAACAAGTCATCTCAATGTTAATAATGTCTTCACCTCGGCCGACCCTGATGATAACATCTCTCCCTTGTTATGATAAAAATGCCTGCCTGAGAGAACATTAACTTCCTTTATACAGTGTAGCTAGAAACATGATTCCCTAGCACTGAACACACTGTCTTTTTCTCTGTACTATTTGTATGTATGACATGTTGCCAGCAAAGTACCAGCCTCACCATCTTGACTAACAGGATTATATGCTTCAAGAAGATTATTATAATTAAAATCTTTTGGCAAAAGTAATCTACACGTAGCATTGCCGTGTTCTCCACCAAACATTCATTTCTGATACAAAAGGAAATCGGTAAGGCTCTCTATTGTACATGCGTTTTTCATGATCTGTTTCTAAGAGAATTAACACCTTCATGTGTCGTCTCTCTCTGTATCTTCCAGTCTGTGGTCCGAGTATCGACATCCGAAATGACATCAGCGAGTTCAAGCGGCTGGAGAACTGTACGGTGGTGGAGGGCTACCTGCAGATCCTCCTCATCAACGACAAGACCAACAACATCAACCAGGAGGTCTTCCGCTCCCTCAGCTTCCCAAAGCTGACCGTCATCACCGACTACCTGCTGCTGTTTCGCGTCTCGGGCCTGGACAGCCTCAGCATGCTCTTCCCCAACCTGAGTGTCATCCGCGGGCGCAATCTCTTCTACAACTACGCCCTGGTGATCTACGAGATGACCAGCCTGAAGGACATCGGCCTGTACAACCTGAGGAACATCACCCGGGGATCCATGCGGATTGAGAAGAACCCCGAGCTCTGCTACCTGGACTCGGTGGACTGGTCTCTTATTATGAATGCTGGGTCCAACAACATAATCAATGGGAATAAGAAGGCAAAGGAGTGTGACAACGTCTGCCCGGGCATCATGGAGGATAACCCTCTTTGTCAGAGGACGTCGTTCAATGATAACTACGACTACCGCTGTTGGACCTCCAACCAGTGCCAGAAAGGTAACCTGAATTCTATGATGTTTTATTTCCTACTTTTATCCCAGCGGATAATGTCGAGAAAGCAGCTTTTAAATGTGATGTTTGCTAAATGCATTTTGATAACGGCGGCGTGCGCAACATTTTGTGACGCACGTACAGTGAGTGCAGATGTGACTTTGATCTATGTAGGTGGTTTCAGGTCTTATAAACATTCTGAAATTGTGCATTTTTTGCACCAGCGAAACAAATCCCATGAATCTACGCAGTGTTTTTCCTTCATTTCCGTCAGGCTGCAGGATTGTCCACGGGCCAGTGCAAACATTTCCTCTCTGTTCATTATAGAGACCTTGTCTTTAGATCAGGCTATTTGTGGAGTGAAGGATGGCTGCAATATAGAGCACCGGGTATTAGAAAGGCATACTCAGTTGAGGTTAAAGCTGCTCTGCCAAGAAATGAGCTAGTCTACCTGTCTGGACCATGTCAGTTAAATATTTGCCTTAGGGACTTTTCGCAATTTATGAAAAGGGGTATATTGAAGAATTTGGAGGAGGGTCATCCTTGTATAACTTCGGCCCCGCGGTAGGGTCATGCATTTTTAAAAGCAGTTCAGAGGAGGGTCATAGCATCTATATATATATATATAATTTAAATTCTGCGTTTGAATTAATTCAGTTATGTGTATTTATATTCAGTTTGTCTCAGTCATTCGAGTGTAGCAGCTTGTAGCAACACTACATATCTTCCCCGCTCTTTCTCTCTCAGATTTCAGAGACAGTTTGTGCTTTTTTTTATTAGAAATTGGGACAACCAGATCAGCCGTCTCACGCCTTTTCAAAACGACTATAGAAGGCAGTTCAAGCCTTTGTATTATTCTCCCGCAGCCCGTTTGACACAGGCAGACAGACAGACTAAGCTGAACTGTTGATGAAATGTTCCGCTCTTTCTGACATAAAATCCAACTATTTTTTTTAATATCATGTTTCTCGCTCCGTATCGCTTTTCATGCAGCTATTTTGAAGATATCAAGCTCCTAGTTGTTTCCTTAGGCCATCTATTCTTTATTTTTTAACATTTCTGCAAGGGTTCAGAGGGTTTGCAGAGGTTGTTTTTTTATCAGAGGTTCAAATTCCTTCACAGACTGCACTTAAGAATAACACACAATGCCCCATTTCACAAGCTGAAAAGGTAATCACAAAAATTCAGAAAAGGCTATTAACATATCTTTAAATACAAAAACACTTGAGCTCAATTAAGATATCTTTAAAAGAATTGAAGTACATTTAATTTCATTATGTTTCAGTAATAAAAACATCACAAAAAAGTGCCTAATATATGATTATGTGTAGAAATGGTTACTGAGCGGACATTTAGATGCTGATGACAAGATATAATAGGACAAGTTCCATCTTTTTGCTGCTTTGCTTTGATAGTTACAGATGTTGTTTATGTGCGGTTTCGAGGGTGACATCAATGCTGCAGCTTCGACGTTGTGTACTATTTCCCTGTATTTGTTTATTTTGCATAGACTATTAACACATTGGGACCTGAGAGAGACAGGCTTTTTGTATTTCCCTCTCTCTGGAGTCTGAATATCCATACTGCACCGTGGAGTAAATAAAAGATATAGCCTAAAGATACATTTTTTTTTCTTGTTGAAAAGGATTATGTCAAACTTGACTGTTGTTTTGGCGTTGAAAACTTGTTTCAGACTCCTGCTCCGTGCCATTTTTCTCTGTCCTCTCATGTGTGTGATATAATGGTGGGAAAATGTTCCTCCAGCCCTTTTCTATTAAAGACCTGTGTACAGCTCCCATGCTCAGTTGGGAGTCTTAAACACCACCCTCCTTCACCCTCCGGGACCCTCAGAACAAATAGTGGAAATCAAGCTTACGTCCTTTCCCTAGTGACCGTCTCTATAGAAAAGCTATGGTGTTTATTGCTGTGTCTCTTGTGTTTATTCTTGGATGCACTGACCATCGGAGCTCCCTGGATGTTGTTATCGATTCCTTGATGCATAAACAGCTGGATGTGTGAATTTTAAAAAAATAGTTTCTGGTTTTATATGAATATCTTTTCTTCAAAAAGCAAAACAAAAGTGTCCTAAATTTGTTTTATTCACAAAATGCAACATCGTGAATCACCTTAAAGTCACGTCTGCTCTTCCCACAGTTAGATACCATGTAGTGTTTTGCAGTCTGTTGTTCTCGCATGTTGGACTTGAGAGGCAGAGTGGCAGTATTGTTTGAACCAGTTCACTTCTCTGTGAGGCCCAGGCCGAGGTCAGGGTAAATGCATTCATCTAGAGAGCCCTGAGGTCTCAAGGCTGCAGATAAAGGCTCCGGGGAGCAACGCAGTGGGAAAAAAAGGAGGAGTTACTGAAGCAATAATAGGACAGAATGAAGCTAGAGCAAGTCTGCAAGCTCTGTTAATATTTCCGGCTTCATGCACAGATAACATTTCTGTCTTTTTAAAGGCTTGATGTGTCTACCTCTCTCCTTCCTGTTTAAGATTCCTCTCTCCTCCCTGCACCCCTCTGCATAATTGTCTTGTTTTTCTCCAGTACAGATGTTCCTTCAAGGGCATTCAGTGGTTTTGTAGTCAATATGGCCCGGTCTCCTCTTTAATTACACTACATGAGGAGGGAGTGCTGTCTGCCTAGCCTCTGGGCCTTCAGTGCTTCACAGAGCAACAACAGAACTCCTCGTTTCCACATGTTTGTCCACCTACCAGATACTTGTTTCCCACAAGTTAGATGAAAGGTGAATGTGTACAGTATATGCTGCTGCTGGACAGAATAAGCCAAGTTAATGCTGTATTTGTGGCTGGATGGAAGTGAGTGGGACTGACTGTGTAGGGATGTGTAGATTGGAGCAGAGGTTGCTTTTTAGTGGCAGGCAGCGATGCGTAGAGAGGCCCTGACCGAGGAGCCGTACGCAGGAGGAGGGGCACTGAGGGGAAATGTCAGACAAATGTCAAGTATACAAGCTCTCGCTAAAGCGCAGTGCTTGGCTTGGAGGGTTGAAAAATGCCCGTCACTCCCCTTGTTTTTCGTCCCCCCTCCTCCTCCTCTTCCTCCTCCTCCTCCTCCTCCTCTTTCTTCACCCCCCCCACGCTTCCTCGTAAATCCTCCCTGCCTTCTCTGCCGCTGCCTTCCTCTCTTTCGTAACACGCTGTCTGTCCGTTTCTTCTTCACTTCTCCACTTCGCTTAGCCTCAGCCTGGATCTCATCTCTGATTGGCCTTGTCAGTTGTTCTGCTGGTGTTTCCTCCTCCATTTTCACCTCGCTCTGTTCTGCGGGGCTTATCAGGGGGCTGTTAACAGCTCTGGCTGTCAGATATCTCTCCGCTGTTTACTTGTCGGGAGACATTCTCTCATCACAGCAGTGGTCGCAGCCAACCGGCTTGTTTGGCCAGGCCGTGGATCCTTTGACACCGCACGCTGTTTGCTTTGAGTTTTGGGGGGATCCCGTGACTAAAAACTGCCTGGCTGCTTCAAATAGCCCCCTCAGGTCCCTGTGTTTGCTGCAGACAGGCCTCCCTTCTGCCCCTGAACCCGAGCCAAAGCCAGATAGACAACAAGAGGCTTTTAAAATTAGGCAGACGAGCAGGAAAGCATGCTGCTGTGTCCGTGCCCAGTCTCAGGGCAGGTTAGTCTTCATAGCTCCACAGGGAGGCACACACTCTCACTTTAATCCTCACATAGCTCACATATCTTCACAAACTTACAGTTTGTTGTCTGATTTTAAGGAACATCATGTCCTGAGTGTTGTATTTAGATATTGATAAACAATGTCAGAGGTCAAGTCTGCCTGTGAATGTTTAATGAATCATATTGTCCGCTTACTGAAACTGCCTGTGCTTTTTGAGAAAGCAAAACGGAGGTTTACTTGATTGAAAGTGGTACAGTTTGCATTTTAGCGACTGAGCTTACAGTGGTGTAATTGAAATTTGACATAAGGAGACCTGCGGTCCTGTTATGCTACAGACAGTCTGTTCTCTGTGTTTCCTCGTTCTGAACCCTGAAGAAGACGCAGCAGAGGAAAAGCATTTTGGAGCCCTGGCAGTTGGGAGAGCTCTCCACGCGCCCGGGAGACTTTTGCATTTGATAATATGTTTACTCCCTCCCTGCCAGAGACCCACTTGATATCTCTGGTCTGAGTGCTCTGACCTAAGGCCACTTCACAGCCGGGTAAAACCGTTTCTTTTAGAGGATGAAGGGTAAGCAGGTTCAGACGGGCAGACAAAATGTTTTTTTTGTTTTTGTTTTTCTCTTTCTGCTGTTTTGTTTTTGCAATTTCTACAGTTTGATATCTTTTGATAGAGTTGAGAAGGATAAGGCTGGCAATATATTATCTTTTTCTTATTGTCAACAAATCCCACGAAAGAACCAAAACCAACAATCTATCTTTCAATGCTTTCTGACTTCCCTCCTCTGTCTGTGGCACTCAGCCCCAAGCTCATTGGTGCCTACTCAAGACGTGATTAAAAACAGGTCACAAATAAATAGTGTCATTTACAAAATAAAGCTATGTCATTTTCTTTTAATGCTGGACACTGTAGGTTTTAGCAACATTACTCAAACAGGAGGAAATGTGAATTTGTTGAGGACTATTTTCAGCTGCGGATTTGGTGCACTAGCAAGTATTTACGATGTGGGATCGTCTCAAAATAAAGTACAGTGCCCATGTTCATCATAAGAAAGGAACCCGGTGCAGCGGTGTGGCTCATTGATGTGTTTCTGATCACTATGCCACTTAGGAATAAGCTAGGTTTTTACTGTGATCAATTGTTGGTTTTAGTCTTTAGTCTTTACTTGAGATCTAGTAACAATAAGAAAAATACACAATATTACTCTGCTTTTAAAACAGCAGAGTTACATCTAGCTGCAACGGTTAGTCAACTAATCAATTAGTAGCTAACTTTTTTGATAATTGATTCATCGTCAAAGTAATTTTTCATTTTAAAAAAAGGCAGAAAATGCTGTTTTAAGCCTCTGAAATATGGAGATAACCTGCTTTTCTCTGTATTATATCATTTTAATGTGAATATGTTTGAGTTTTGGACTGACGAAACAAGACATTCACCTTGGACTTCGAGAAACTGGAAAATAATCGGCACATTAATCGATAATGAAAATAATGGTTAGTTGCAGCCCTAGTTACATTCAACGCATTGTTAACAGAGATTTTCCTTTATATTTCTATTTTCACTGTTTGGTTGTTTTTCTGTCTCTCTGTGCTAATTAATTTAATCAAAACATTATTGACAAGAAAATATAAATTAATTAGAGAGAAAACAGAATGCAAATCCTCCTTTCCCCTCAGAGGCTTTCGTAAATTGATTCCTGGAGCTACCACATAGCTCGTACTTCTTGTTGTCAAGATTAGTTGCAGAAAAGATCGAACTGAGCAGAAATTATGCTCCGTTTGTGCTGGCTAAGAGCTAGATTTATTGATACTTTAGGTACGAGGAATGTATGTTAAGCTGGGAGGAATGAGCCTGCCCCTTTAAGTATATAAGGTAGAAATTCCTGCTGGCTTACTCATTGCAGTTGTGAGGGGATAAAGAGGGGGAAATACACAGCACAGGCTATATGTGCACACTACACATGCAGGGCCATACAGAGACTATTTGTTGGCAATAGGAAGCAGCTAAACGTATGGTGGTTATGATATATTGATGTAGGTGTATTTTGTGTTTGTCTGAGGGACTTCTTATGATCATCTGACAGTCATTTTTTGTTTAACCAACATCCAACAGCAGACACGAGGAAGCTTTTAAATATTTAATGGCTTTTCTGAAGCTTATCAATGTTCTGCGGTTATAGGGACAGGATGCAGAAGAGGGCTCAAATTCCAGTCTTGAATGGTCCGGTGCTTTCCTGGGGGCACACTCAGCACCATGACTCAGTGCCCATACATCTGATGTTTCCACCCGGCATGAGCTGCTCGCCTGCGCTCCGCTCCATTTTGTACAAAGCTTAGGCAGCGTGCCAGTGTTAGTGCCAAAGAGATGGCACTCATGTCGATCAGACTCATTCATTCCTGCCCTCCCACAACAACCACCAGACTAAAGATGGAATGATCAGATCCATCATGTAGCGTGTTTAGATTTTCTTTTCTGTTCACCGGGTCACCACAGCGTCCTGTGGAAAGGAGAAACTGGGCCCGTGCTTGGTAGCATTTCAACACATTAGTGTAGACGGCCCTTTGTAGGTAACTTCAGTTAACTCTGGCCCCGCTGGTACTGTTTGTGTGCGTGCACGGCGCCCTTGTCTCTATTATTTCCCCGGAGGACTGGGGACTATTGATTCAGTGTTACAACTCTGTGGTGTCATTGAAATAAATACATTAAAGGAAGCAGACAAAGCTCACTTCACGGCAGCCCCTTCGTTCTCTTTGTGTTCTTAGACGCTTATGTCTTTTTAAACCGTGGTCCAAGGGCAAGAGAAGCAACAACAGGCTGTAAATAGGGATCAGTGTGTGTGTGTGTGTGTGTGTGTGTTAAAGAGAGAGCGCCGACACTACAGCTTCTCTTGTTATTCCTTTACTGCTGCACCTTCAGCTGTGATATGTACTGTACCATCTCTGACTTGACATCATCTTACATCAAATTTTAGTTATAGTAGCTAGGGCTGCACCTCACGATTATTTTCATTGTTGATTAATCTGTTGATTATTTTCTCGATTAATCAATTAGTTGTTTGGTCTATAAAATGTCAGAAAATTGTGGAAAATGTCTTGTTTTGTCCACAACTCAAAGATATTCAGTTTACTCTCATAGACGAGTAAAGAAACCAGAAGATATTCACATTTGAGAAGCTGGAATCAGACAATTTTGACTTCTTTTCTTAAAGATTACTCAAACCGATTAATCGATTATCAAAATGCCGATTAATTTAATAGTTGACAACTAATCGATTAATCGTTGCAGTTCTATTAGTAGCAAATATTACCGTAGTTACAATAGCAAACAGGCTTTAATGCTAGTGTTATAGCTATTTTAGCAAATCATATTAGCATTTTTTAAAGGATTAGATAAATATCTGGGGAAATATGCTTATTGGCTTATTTGCAGGGATTTGTCAATACAGCATCTGTACAGTAAATATGAAGCTACAACGTTTAAACACAATATGAAACCACAATTCCGTTTTTTTCACATATTTAACAAATATAATACATTTTGTTTGTGAGCTTTATAGTTCCTGGTTGTTACGTTTGGACGGAGCCAGGCTAGCTGTTTCTGTTTATCGCTCTTCAAACTCAATGCGGACTAATTTGGAACGATGTTGAAGCCGTGCTCGGACGGAGACGAACAGCGTTTGTAGCTGAGATGATAAAGAAAGAAAGCTCCGGAAAAGAGGCGGAAATTAGTGTGTCCACCCGGGTGTCATGTTTCCATCACTGCCGTTCGGAGCTGGAGCCGATAAATACCCGTGACTACTGCAGAAGAATCATTTGTCTCGGGAATGAATGCTGATTGTAACCTTTCCCACTAAAGACAAAAGCCAGATGTTAGTAGGTTTTTTGTCTAGTGGGAAAGGAGCTTCATTCAGTTTTTCTTTTCATGTATGTATCAAAGATCTATTAGCCTCTTAATTACAATCATTAGCTGTCAATTTTGAGCAGAAAATACTACAAGTGTGCGTTTGTGATTGCTTCTTTGTGTGTTTTCTGACCATCTACATCCCCGCACCCTCCGTTCCTCCACCTTCCTCCCCTCTCCTGGCCTTTGCCACATTTTATCCCATCTAGGTCACATTCATAAATGTCATTCTTAGGAAGTGTTACCAGCCGATGTTAGCACATTCACCCAAAACAGAGACCTTCCTCACTGAGTACCCAGAACCTGAGCCCTCTTAAAGCGAAGGGGAAAAACTCTGTTTGGTTACAAATAGTTTTTCTGCTCAATTGGTTTTATTGGTTGCCTTTGGACTTTGGAGAGGCCTGGAGCACGAGCGGCGAGTACGATTGGTCAGGGTGGAATTCCTTTTGCCTCACGCTTTAATTTGTTTTGAGTTCCTCCCAAACGCAAAATTGTAACTTATTATATTTGCCTCACTGCTTGAGCAGAGAGTGGTGACACTCATGAAAAGCCGCAGACACGTGTCGACTGCTGTTGCTAACTTTTAATGTCAACAACAGCGCCTTTCTCTGCATAATTCCAATTTGATTATTGCAAGTTAGCAAAGTTCATTCATGATGACATGGTTATACAGTGTGTTATTGTCCATGTATGAACAGCAGGGCTTATTGTCCATTGATGGCCGGCGCCGTGAGTTTATCCGACTCCTGTCCTCTGTGGCCTACAAAGGACTCCTCTCAAAGCACTGACAGATTGGCCTCTTTTCCTAGGTTTCCTCTCGTAGACTTGATTGACCAAAATAGGACCCGTGTGTCATGCTGCTCGCCTCCAAAGAGACTGACTGACACACAAACACATACGTCTCCTCTCTCACGTGCCATCCCTCTTCGTTTACAAATTTTCCTCAACTTGTGCCCAGGTTGTGTGAGTGCCTGCTGTGACTGTGCCTGCTGTGTTCGTCTCTGTATGTGTGTGTGTGTGTGTGTGTGTTTGTGTAGTGTGTTTCCAGCTTGCTTCGTGCCTGTTTGAGCCACCCAGTGCCTCTGGTGATAGGCTGCCTGCTGCCTTCTGGCTGCACAGCTCGGAAGCTGTGACTCATCCTTTTTGCTCTCACCGCTCATTCATAAATCTGCGTGAATAGTATAACTTCCTCTCACAGAGCCGTGGGGCCCCCCCGGCTCTGTGGTAGGTTCCCTTCACTCCGGCTCTAAATGGCAGGAAGGATGAGGGCTATCTCTGCCTTTTAGTGACGCCTCTCAGCGAGGTGAGAGAGACGAGTGCCCACGTCTGCTGCCTGTGCCTGCCCTTGGCGCCGGAGCCGTGCCTCTGTCTGCCTGCATGCTCCGGCTCTATCCCTCCGTATAGTGTGCAGGCCAGACCAGCCATTTACTCACTGCTGGGCTGGCTTGGCAGTGCTTCCTGGGAGATAATGTGCCATGCCTGCAAGTAAGCTCTGAGAGCACGGGTTAATTCCAAAGTGGAAAAAAAGAAATCTCCTGCTGACAAATCTCTCCTGCAGAGGTGAGGATGTACGCTGGCATACCGCGGAGAGAGGAGAGTATCCTGCTTTGCCAGAATAGTTAGTCAGGTTCACCGAGGTCATAGAAACACTGCTCCTCTATTTTCTTCCCCTGTTGTGTGTGTGTGTGTGTGGTAAGGAGGCGAGGGGGTTGGGGTGGGGGATCGGATCTACTCCCTCCACCTTTCCCTCCACACATGGCTGAAATGTGTGTTTCTTTGATCCCCTTCCCAAGGGCATGTCGGTGTGGGATGTGTCCTGTTTTTAAAGCTTTGTGACCATATAGCTTTGGTAGTAATAAGCTAAAGTTTGACTAGGGATACATCTTATAAAAGTTATTGTACAATAAGTAAAGATCAGTTATTGTATCCTGCAGCGGCTTAGCTCAGGATGAGTCACGAATCTAAAGGGTGTGTTGTGTGTACAATCTATAAAAGAGATATCAAGCAGGCCTCGGCGTGCCAGCGGTGTTTTTGCCGTCTGTTCATTTTAGGAACATGTGCACAATGAGGAGATAAAAGAACATCATAAAATTACAAAGGAGGTCTCATGAATTACACAGCTAAATGAAATGCCTGTGACAACAACAAATTTCCCCTCAAACCCTTTCTTCCAGTTGCCTGTTAACCAGCATGAGGATCGACGTTATATTAGCTCCAAACAAAAGTTTTGATCATGTCAGCTCTTTACAAATCTTCCCCCATATGTCTTTCAGTGTCAACAATCCATAAAGCAGCCTGGCTTGTCTGATGTCATTAGTCTGCTTTCTGTCAATGACTGAAAAATGACCTTGACCCTGTGCAGTGCCTCCCCTTCCTCTCTCTCTCCTCAGCTTGTTTGGGTGGGATCCCCAGGGCCTAGTGCAGTTGTCAGCACGCAGCCTAATGGGCACAGGTGGCTGGGGCTCCTCTGCCTTCTCCAGCCCTCTTGGCATGACTCTCTTGGCAGAGCGGCAGCTCCTTGGCCGGCCGCCTCAATGGGCCACTCCAACACAGCAATCACCAGTTGGTGCTTTGTCAGCACTGAGGTGGCCGAGGATGAAATATGGCTATCAACTTTGAAATATGGCTCCTCCTGTAGAGAAATCCAGCAGCGTGTGAAGCGCCGCTGGGCGATCTATACAGTGCCAGAATTCGGTGTATTTCTCCTTCCCGTAGACGCGGATGCAAATGCGATTTTACTCATGATGACTCTCAAAAGTGATGACATGTTGCTGGGTCATCCCTGGTCCGCTCATCACTGGCCACAGCGGAGCAGAGAGTCCGAGAAGGGATGGGGAGGGCGGGGGGTTCGGTTGAAGAGAAGCTGTACAGCTGTACTGCACCGCGCAGCAGTCAGACAGTGGCTTGTTACTGTGTCAGATAAATATAGAGGTCTCTGGAGCTCCACACTGCAGCTCTATCTCTGCCTGCTGCTTGGAGGGAGGGAAAGGCCGCGTCACCTGGGAGCTGCCACTATCCTCATTCATCCTCGCTAAATTGGCTTTAGACTCGCAGGACATTAAAGATTATTGTGACTCTTTGGTGGCAGATAGGGTAAGGTAAGGTGACAGGACAATTTTGTCACCGTTTTCCAGTAACCCCACAGGACACCTGCATGACAACACAGTGCTGACTCATAATGAGATCATCAGAGAGATTTGTCATGTAGGCTAGAGCTGGGGGATGTGGTTCAAATAAAGATCATGACAAAGACTTTTTCCAATATTTGTATTAATCACAAAATAGCAAGTGTATGCAAAGTGCCATTTAAAACAATTTAATAATTTTTTCAATGCTGTGAGCTCCACAAACAAAACTCACCTCTATTGTATTTGAGCGGTCAAAACATGGGCACATCAAACCAATCTGTATGGCTAAATAAAAGGACTCAAAGTGAAAATACTATGTACTATTATGTCATATACTAAAATATTATGTCCATGACACAGTGTCCTAACTGGCCGGGAGTGACGCAGCACTGTGGAGCGTTTTGAGCTGAACTTTTGTCAGACGCCCTGTTTCTATTCATTTCTGAAGCAAGAGAGAGAGAGAGAGGCGGCGACTCCGTTATCGACTCCGGCTCAAGCAGGAAAAGTTAACAGAGTTTGTTTTGTCCGTTCTGGGCTACTGTAGAAACATGGTGGTGCAACATGGCGGACTCCATGAAGTGGACCCGCGCCCTATGTAAGGGATAATGTACATTATCGAGCCGGTCATTGTGATGAAATAAACCCCGACAGGGTGATGTGGCACCCCGACCCGAAGCGACCCTGAAGTGGTTTATTTCACAACAATGAGCCCGTTAGATGTACATTATCCCTCTTATTACACGGCTACTTACTTAAGAAATCAATAATTTGACACAAAAATGGTCCGCCAGAGTCCAAGTTCAGAATTGCGGCCATAGCAACGGTCTGTTATAAAGAAATAACAGTCCATAGAATGCCCTGATTCACCAATCAGAATAGAGTATTCAACAAAACTGTGTAATAAGTAGAAATAAACGGCTCATTCAGGTAACGGAAACACAATGATTCTTATTATCTGGTGATTATACACTAAAGAAAACATACATATTAATATTATATTCCATTTCTGCCAATAGATCCCCTAATTGTTACACACTGGTCCTTTAAGTGGTTACGTAACGTAACGCTTGCTGTTAGGACACGGTGTCACTCTGGGTTTGGGATTGCTTGTTATTTGGGTGAACCGACCCTTTAACTGCAGTTTTCATGGAATCATCCATTTGGACAATAGAAGTTTATAAAATGACATAAACATGTCATCATAATACAATTTAAGAATGATAAATTGTGATATTGATTAATATCTCAGCCCTAATTTAAGCTTCCTGGATGTATGTGTGTGTGACCTTCCCTGTTGAGGGATCTGCTGTTCAATGATGATCTCGCTTACCGCTTAATCGCTTAAGAACTCATTGACCCCCGCTGTTTGTTGTCTGTGTGTGTGTTTCGATACTATGCATCCTCCTACAGTATGGCGGCCTGGCTCCTCAGGTCTGCTGCTGATAGAGCAGAATGGATGCCTGATGGGAGGTGGAGGTGCATTAGCACTCCTTTCATCTGCTCCGTCCTCTTGTGTCTGATGAGAGCGCATTTGTTGATAAGCGTCCAGCAGGCCTTTTGAAGTCCCAGTCTGGACTCGTCCCCCCTTCAGTTCCAACGCCATCCCCCACCACACACTCCCATTAGTGCATCAATTACAGAGACAAGGCTTGTTTGCACTTGAGTGTGCGTCAGGAATCGCCTCTCTCTCTCTGCGGCTGTCTGATAAACATGACAGACGCTAGCCCGCAGCTTGCATGTAAACACCGCCCATTCTCATTCATATTAAAACACACTCACACTCTTTTACTCAGCGTAGCCTCTCCTCGCTACAGTCACCAGCTTTGGCTTTTGTTCTGTTACACCTCTCCGTTTAACTGTGATGTGGTTTGAAATAGTCATGACTTGCTCTTGATGAGTCAAGTCAAAAATCCACCATCCCACTATGATGCGGTAAAAACACACTTTTCTGTGTTGTGGTCCGTGTCTCAGCCCTTCCCAGCAGTGAGACACTGTTCTGTCCTATATGTAGTGTGTTGTGAGCACTTTTCCAGACCAGACATGTTCTTGCTTGTAAAAAGCTTGTTTTTGCATTCCGCCTACCTCCCTGCATAATATATGGTATTATCTTCCAACCCTTTTCTTCCCTTCTCCCTTCCTGTGCCTGTGTGTGTGTGTGTGTGTGTGTGTGTGTGTGGGGTAATGACACAGATGCTCCTATTTAGGAAAACCCCTCGAACTTCATCCTGCTTTGACTCTCTCTGTTGTTTTCTCAGCCGGTAATGGAGGGACCACAGAATTTGTGTTTATCTGCTGTTTACGCTCGTAGCTACAGTACGGGCGCACATGAAAAATATCAGTTTTCAGTGGAAAGGAATGATGCCTTAAGTGTGGTAGGGAGGCAGAAAAAAAAGATGCATGGTTCAATTTAAAAACATTAGCGTGGCGTTCTTTCTGTACATGAAAATGTCCTTATGTAAAGGGGAGAGCCACATTCCTTGTCACATATCCAAATGCTGCATTAGTGGAAGTCCGTCTCTGTTTTCTTCCATTGCAGTGAACAAAACTAGAAGTCTTTTGTTACTTTTCTTTTGTTTCTATTGCCTCATTTCCGCCGTATGGTTCGGCTCGACGCGACTCAACTCCCTGTTGGCACTTGTTCCTTTAGTTTTCTCTATTTCATCTTCAACTGCGGATAGCAACCCCTCAGTGTACGTGGGATTCTCAGCTGATCGCCATAGTGACGCTGCGTGAAACTGCACTGACATCATCTCTCAAAAACACTGTATTGATTTTTAATTAAAAGTTTACATGTAAAGATTAACTCAGTTAATCTATAATATTAAATACATGCGCCGTCTCAGTGTACGTGCCTTCTCGAAATAGTGTTATGATGTTAGATGTTACAGTAAGTCAACTTTTTTTACTCAAATTGTACGCATGTGGTGGTGTTCTCTTCATACTATGACAGCTCTCCTAAAATTCGATTTAAAAAATCTCAATATATCACCTTGCTTACTGTATCGCAATCTATACCAATATATTGAATTGTAACCCCTGTATAATGATACGTATTGTATCAGCAGATTCTTGCCAGTACACAGCCGTAGAACATCGTCTATTTGTCAATCGTACGGCGCAGTGCACAAACGGTGTAGTTGTGCGGGCCGCCGTTTTTTTAAAAATCTGTGTCGAGTGAATACAAAAATTGTGGCTGCTATTGGTGGTAGCTTGGCTCTTTAAAACTGGCGGGTCTGTGCAGTGTTCTGCAGTGTTTTGACGCCACCTTCTCGTATCAACTCAGCTCGCTTGAAACCTTGACTGAGGTCGTACTAAAAAAAGTACCAGGTACTTTCCACAACCTCTGCTAATGGAAAACCTAAAAAGAGCGAGTCCAGTTGAGTAGAGCCGTGCTACACAGTGGAAATGTAGCCAATGAAGGACACTTTGTGCCTTTGTATGTTGTATTTACTGTGCAGGGTGTAGTGCTATTTTTTCTTTGGCTCCTTTTCATTGCAGCAATATACACAACTTTTTGTTTAGGAACAATACAATAGCTGAATCTGAATGGTTGTTTTGAAACATTTACATTCCAGACATGCTTTTGACATTTTTTTTCTGTTTATAAAGCTTTATCCAAATCGGATTGAAGGTCATAACTCAGTTTTGAGAGCTCAAACACAAAAGCCCCGTTTTCACCATGTTGGCACGGCAACTTCTTAAGGGTCTTAGATTAACTCAATAAACTCAGCGTATGCATTTAAAACCCAACTCCAGATGTGTGTCATCCTGGAAATGAATCAGCAGCAGGGAGGTGTGTTAGACGGGATGTGTGTCACTGCCTCCAGGCATGCGTATGGCATGTGCTCTATGTACTGCATGTACTGTATGTATGTGTCTGCATGCCTGTTGCCGGCTCAGGCACAAAGTAGCTTTTGTTCAAGCAACTGTAGTATTGTGACGCTTATGTTTTTGCTCTGCGTGTTTGAGTCATTCATCCGCACTGCAGAGTGCCGTTTCCTCAGGCTCAGATTTATGCATGTAGGGATTTTTCCCTTCCCTTTCTTCTGCTCCATGCCATTTTTCAAATGAGTGGCTAATTTTGTTTACATCAGAGTCATTAAGTGGTGTGATCAGCTTGCCAGCAAGCCAGTGGTCCAAGCCCAGATACCATCTGCGATGTACCGCACAAATGGACAATTGTAACAAATGGTTATCATTAGATTAAACATGAAACAAATCCCCCACTTTCACCCATTTCATTATGTTTTTGTTAAGTGCATGTTCACTCATTCTGTGCTACTCTCTTCAATTACTGTCTGTGCTGAAACACAGGGGTTTTCTCACCAACAGTGAACATCCCTTGAATGTATGATGAATTTCATCTTAAGCAACCCCACACACGAGTTCAAGTAACACTTGGGCATGGAGGCTTGCATATATTGACACAGACATTTAAACACAGTTGACCTGCCGTACAGTCTTTGAGAGTTTCGGATATGTGTGGTCATTGAGTGCAGTTGAGTAGACAGACGGCTTAGCCTGAGGCTAAACAGAGACATCCACAAGCTTGATATTTCCCCTTTTGGTGGTGGGCACGGAGTGTCCTGGCCTGCCTAAAGCACGACATCACAACAAACTTTGTTCATAGCTCAAGTGAGTTCAGATGGGTTCGGTAGATGTTACGCAACCTGCACAATATCAGATATTTGTATTTTTATGTAAAGCACTTGATAAATCTAGAAGTAGGGCTGTCGCGGTGAAGAAATTTTACCCAAAGGTGATAATGATTGGCTCAAGAGCGCGCAGTATGTGGTATTAGCGTTATTTGTTTCATTTTTTCAAATAGCTTAATTTATCCTGATTTTAGTACTATATAAATAAGCTTTATTGTTAGGCTATGATTAGTTTTATTGTTGCTTTTCTATAGAATATATAAGTTAATTATTCTATTATCTAGAGAGGATGGAAGGATTGGATTATTGGGCAAAAAGTGGCAGTGACGAGCGTAGCGTTTTACCCAAAGTTGTTTCAACTCTTGGCGGCCAGAAAAAAACTCCAAACGTGCAGCGCTCAGTGCAGAATACACGCTCATCGCCTCGTCACGCTGCTGGATGAAGAAAAAATAAAAAGTGAATAAAGCGGTTATGGTGTTTGCTTGCCTGCAGTTGGCTTGTCGGCATTGCAATATTGCGGTTATTGCGACAGCCCTATCATTAACCATAACATAACATGAATACACCACCTTAAGCCACTTATCTGACATTGTTGACCAGTTTCAGGTTACGCTGTAGCTGTGCAAAGATTTTGACAGGTCTGACATCCTGTATACACTATAGCGACTGAAGCCAAATGTCTGTTTTTGATCTCAATACCACCATTTCATCTGTGACAACACGCCAAATTTGCTGTCAATTCGAGCATATTGCCGGGTCAACTGGCCGAAGCCTGCTCCTCTGACGCACTACGACTTTGTATGTGCATGAGAACAATAGAAAGAGAGTGTGTAGGGAGTGAAGAGAGCGTGAGACAGACTTCATTTTATCACCGAGGTGTGGAAAGGTCGGTGAATTGCGACATTAGCACTGGAGAATCCATAACTCATCTCCAAGTACGCCGATGAGAGCGGTGGGTTCAATGGGAGTACTTATTTGGACCATTATGGATTATGGCTGAAAATGTGAACTCTCGCTGGCAGATTCATGTGATGTCAGAGAAAGGACTTCCTACAAGCTAGGAACAGCTCCAGCTGTACGGGAGTCTTCAAATGTGTGCCCCATACCCCAAAACGTCAAATCCCAGCACTCCTAGTGACTGGAGGCCCATCTCATTGACGTCTTGTTTGGGAATTATACGGGAAAGATGCATCATAAATAAACTGAAGCTAACTGTGATGTCTGAATGCAAGAACATCAGGACTGTCTCAGTCCATTCCCTTAACCAATATTCATACTGACACTTCAGTGGTGATGGAAGCAAAATCAGTTGAACTGAGAATCTGCTTCTCCAGAAATCCACCTGCTTCTCTGTTTCTCGGGGGACAGGAAGTCCTGGTCGTAAACCTAAGGAATCCGTTTGTACCAACAACGTCATACTAGCATGTCATGAAGGAGGTTAAGTAACGCTCCAACCTTGTGCTAAATTTTGGCGAGGGAAAACTGGCATGGCCATTCTCAAAGGGGTCCCTTGACCTCTGACCTCAAGATATGTGAATGCATAAAGCAATCATATTTGCCCACTCCCATGTTGATAAGAGTATTGATTACTTGATAAATCTCTCTTTAAGGTACATTTTGATTAGATAAAAATGTGCGATTAATCGCGATTAACTATTTTAATTGACAGCCCTAACAGATATATTTCTATTTATTATTAACGATGTAAATTCTGCTTTTATTCAGTTGTTAACTGTGAGCAAGAAAACTAACAAACTAAAAACCTCCTCTACATGTGCTTGGGTGTACATGCCGTGTGGATGAGTCACATCGTGAGCTACTGGTTTGGCACCAGTGTCATGACTGGCACATAGAGGAACAGTTAGATCTGTGGTATTATTAGCATTCTGTGTCCTCTGGATGCCTCCTGGTCATAAAAACAACCCAGCTGCTCCCCGGGCTGAGGTACCATATAGAATAACAAACCTGAATGTTTACACCTCGTGGTATACTGGCCAATGTTTTAATTATGTGAAAGTCTAAAAGGTGGCTGGCGTAATTACACCAGCATGATGGCCTAAGAAAAAGGAAATATTTCAGACCACCAGGGATGCTTTTGTGACTGTGACCTTTTCTAGTCACTGCCTCCACTGCTACATGAGTTTAAGGATTAATAACCGTTTTTAAGCTCTTGGAATTTGCGTTTACGCATTTTTATTTCAATAAGGGAATTTTTCAGAAGCTCTCATGTGCAATTTTGTCTTGTGTTTTTTTTCCTTCTTCTTCTTGTGGAGAATCTACACTAAAAAGCCCCAATCTGTGGCCACACTTTACAAATCTTACAAACCTCATTAACACTTTATATTAACATCAACTATCCTACTACAGTATTTGTTTCAGTTCAAGCCACTTAGCAGCACACACTAGCCTTTTGTGATTTTTCATCAGAGTAGTAGGTGTAAATATCAAAGGAGGTTACTTCTTCCTTGCATATAGTACGTGCTCTTTGGTGCTGCCATGGAGACAGACACCTCTACATTCGGCGCGTCACTTTGTGCCTGCGGGTGTCAGAAAATGCTGCACACAAGCATGTGTTTAAACTCTTGGCTCCGGTGCAGTGGGAGGAAGCGGCCTCTCGGGGCACAGCAAAGAAAGGCAGCGCAGCGGCCTCTTTTTTTTTTTTTTAAGTGCAGCGACGTAGACGCAGCTCCTGATTTATGGAGTGAGTATGAGCTGGGCGGGTCATGTCCTGCCAGAGAGGCCGGCTACTGGAGGAAGAGAAGGAGTCAAGAAAAAGGATTGAGACTAAAAGAGAAAGGCGCAGGTTCTCATATCCCCACCCAGCAGTGAGGTCACATCCACATCCATATAAGACAAGATCAAACATGTCGGTCACCCCCATGGTCCAAGAAATAGCCCCACGTCTCTGGTCTATGACCAGACCAAATGGTAAAGCTTCCTGTCAACTAATCTCCACCAGCCTAGGCTGCTGAAAGAGTGAACGGAGAAGGAACTGAAATGTAAATATTTAAAAACTGAATTGAAAAATAAACTAAAAAACAAACAAAAAATAAGACTAATAATAATATTAACACATTTTATTTATAGAGTGCTTTTCAGTGTACTCAAAAACACTTATAAGTTAAAATGATTATAGAAAACACCGCACAATATATAACACAACATTAATCACACATTAAATCAGTTCTAAAAAGTTGAGATTTGATTTGTGAAAATGGTCACAAATGAAAATGTTTTTTATATATATGTGTATACTTATATATACTTACTTATATATACTTTTCACTCCAGAATTAGTGCGTATCTGCAGGTTTTTTAAACAAGGTAAAACCTGATAAAAATAGGCGATAAACTCCTCTGCCATTGTGAGCATGTTGGTGCTGTTGCTCTGGCCTTTCTATTTTCTTTTTTACGTCACAGGCGCAACCGGCCGGCAGCGGAAGCACGGTTAGTAAACACTGTAAATGTTACTGCGGTTACTTCTTTTTTTATTTATTTTTTTACATCTGTTACTTATTCAATCTCTTTCAAACTCTCAAACCAGAGTTGGAGATTGCTGGAACAGTGGAAAGAACAACAAAGACGGTTTTGATGAGTTTTATTTTGTTTCTGTCCAGTTTGAATGAAGTGAGTTTTAAGCCGATCATCCAGGTAAAATTGCTGTTGTCTGACTGGAGTCCGGTGGCTTTGAGTAGTAGAGCATATTAATTGTATATTTTGTACTTTAATAAATAATAATAATTGTCCGAATCCATGTTGATTTTGTTTATTATATATTCAACGCTCGTCACATAACATTGCGCCGGAAAAATGTTATGTCATGTTGCCCTCACTGCTGGTGCTGATAAATTCCCCTGACTACTACGGAGTCATTTGTCCAAGGAATTTATGACGATTGTAATCTTTCCCACTTAAGACAAAAGCCAGATGTTAGTGGGTGTTAGTGGGGTTTTTTGTCCAGTGGGAAAGGGGCTGTAGAGACGCCAATGAATCTCCGTCTCCGTCGTGTGTCTGTAATTGCAACAGAGGCATTGTGCTGGGAAGTGTGTTTGTCTGTGACATTATTTCATTCGCTCTCCTTTCATTTTTTTTCTGTCAACTAAGTGACACACCCATTCCAGGAATCTCTGGTGGTTTTACTGACTTTAGCTTTCTCATGTAAATACTTAACCCTCTGAATGGCCCAAAATTAGGATTATCGTTTTGCAGATTGATCCAGGATATTGGCGACAGGCCACCGTGGGGATGGTCTGCAGCGTGGCATTTTCTGACATAGCTCAATGGAGGAGGTCTCGCATGTCTGCCTTTGTGGTGGAGAAGGCTGTGTTTGTGTGTGTGTGTGTGTGTGTGTGTTAGGAGGTGGAGTAGGGGGTGGGGGGAGGTGGGGCCTAAAGAAACAACGGCGACTGCTCTCGGGTCTGTCGCCTGTTCCCTGCCTCTTGGCAGTAAACTTGATCAGCGAAGAAAAATACACGCTCTGCCTTTTACAATGCAGGCCTTTGTCTCTGGTCGGCATCGGAACCGTCAACCATTTTGGAAATAGTTTCCAGCTTATTAAAATGCTTCCAGACCGTGACTGTTGAACCAGTGAGTTTTCCAGTTAATTGCTTGGCATCCTTCCCCATCTTAGGTCTGTCGTGGGCATCCTCGGAGAGTAAAGGCTTTCTGAATGGAATTACAGGCTGGTGTTGTCATCTCCTCACATGCGGCAGGGTATCTCTGATCTCAGACAACTGAAACACATGTGCTTTATTGTTTCAAGTTCAGTTTTCTCCCCTCCTTATGTCCCAATCCTCCCGCCCTCATGACTTTGATGAACTGTGAAGATCAAAAGTTCAAGTGTGGCCTCATACCCTCATCAGTGCCCGGTGTCATTGTTCCATCGAGCTGCGCCACTCAGCAGAAATGAATTAGCCTTTTTGTGCCAATGGCCTCTTACAAATAGACATTTATGGTGTGTTAGTTTAGTTTGGACTCTTTATTTAAGTCAGTTAAACCACAGACTCTATTAGGTAATGCAGTGATTCTAGCGTCATTGCACTTGCAGTTAATATTGGTCACTCAGCATCTGACACGGGGCTACTCGGACTAACACTAAAGCCAAGACACCTCCTCATTGTTTCCTACATCGACAGTGGAATCGGGATTACATCGAGGAAGTAATTAGATTTCTGTGTTAGAATATTGGCACAGAAGTGTTTTATTTAATCCGAGTATCGGTTATCATTACTGCTATCACTTCTGAATTGATCCCTTGGAGGTAATAGGTGCATGGCCCCTGTGTTATTGGATCCAGTGCCTTTCATTGCTCATCTGGGCAGACTTTACTCGCCGTTAACTGCTCTTCTCTCTTCTCTCTTGTCGAATGTGTGCCTGTGACCACACGGGCTGAAGGACCATAAATCTGCTAATTGAGTTTTTCTAAAGTGTGCTGCTCCATTACATCCATGGAAGGAAATGTCTCGACCAGGTATAAACAAGAGCATGTGGATGTTACTGAAAAGAAAAGCCTCTCCCTTGATTTCATTGGGCTCTTTCTGCCCAGAGAAATATTCAAAGCCTTGACTGGTCACTAGTGGCTTCTGATAGCCTGCACTCTGTGACCTTAGCTGTAGCTTTGATTACTGATAGACTTCATAGTCCTTTTAGGCCCAGACCAAACCGACATCGGAGAACTAGCAGTGACGAAGACTGCCTGTTGCGTCCCCTCACGTCGTCGCCTGTATATTGGCCTAAAAGTTGCACTCGAACACACCTCAAAGCCTACAGCCAACTACCACGTATGTCCTGTGCCTGCTTGAGAGTAAATAACTCTCCATACCAGCAGGCGGCGGTAGTCTGTATTCATCATTCAAAAAGGGAAACCGGGAGACCGAGGACGGCAGATATTCAAGCTGATATGTACATGAAATAAAGCAGCGACCATTTTCACACCACTCTCACTCACCACTTAGCTTCATTCCAGATGGCCATGTCGTGAAAATATTTGTGTATTGGAATGATCAGATGAGATGAAGATGAAAAATGAGAAGAGCCTTCTGTTTTTTTCCCTCTTGACTTTGCTCGTTGGCTTGCTTTCCTCACTTCCGTTTCTCTTGTCGTGCGCTGATTCGTTTAAGCCAAACAGCCAATCAGAGTGATTCCTCTCACCGACGGGCTCCGCCACTGATTCAACACGCTGAATCAGCCAAAAGGCCTCCGACATGGGCAAACTAGAGCCAACAGAGCGGGACACACAGCAAAAACTAGACCGACCGATGCTCACCAACCCCAAACTGTCCGATGACCGACCGTCGGCTTGGTGTGTCAGGGCCTTTAGGAACATATTACAAATCAACGTATTGTGTATGGGATGACATTTTGGCAGGAGGACTCTCAAGCTTCACCATATCTATGTTTTTGTCTGCCCTGTTTTTCACCCCATCATCCAGGGTTACTTAAGCTCTGTCTCCCTGCTGGCATTCTTGTTGCATACTAAAGATTCCTCTGTCTATGAGCGAGATAAGGAGAGGAGAAACAACAGTAGGCCTAATGAGGAATGGGGGATGCCAAAGAGGGCAGACAATGTGCAGATTCTGTTAAACGAGCCAATTGGTATTGACTCAGGCTTACTGCGTCTTACATATTGTCACAGTGTTGGTATTATTCCCTTGGTGAGGTCATGTCTGCCTCATGAAATTGTCTGTTGTTCTTAATGCCCGGTATACGCCTTAGTTAAAGCTTGTGTAACACACAGACAGTGCTTTGCTTTAAATGCTTTTGTAGGGCACAGCATGACGGGGGGTTGTTCTTTTCACCGTCTGACCCTCACTGGGAGAACTGGAAGAATGCCCATTGTTTCCTCATCACTTGCTTTGTCTGATAAACTCCAGACCAACTCTATAGCTGAAAGCTGTCGACACTCCATCACCAGATCTCCTCCCCATGTTCTCACCAAACTCCCATCCCATTCCTCATTTGTCCTCCTCCTTCTTGGTCTCTTCCTCCTCTCCTCTCCTCTCCTCTCCTCTCCTCTCCTCTCCTCTCCTCTCCTCTCCTCTCCTCTCCTCTCCTCTCCTCTCCTCCTGTTAGACGCAGTTTGAACTTTAAGGTTGGGGGTTCACAAAATATCTAGAGGGAATGTAATGTGTACAGAAGAGGTCTGATGTATTGGGATGCGTGTAGCCTACATATTACACCCTCCAAACAGAATGCAATGCAAGCAAGCGTCAGTGACAAAATAAGTTTGATTGCATTGTTTTTTATTGGAATGTCCTAACTGGCCACGAGCGACAACGTGCAGCACAGCGTGCGTTTGAGGTGAACTTTTTTCTGACGCCCTGTTTTTATTTATTTTCTGTCGCTTGCTTTGAAAAGCACCGCAGCGGACGTGGAACGGCTGATTGGTGAAGTTGATGAGGAGTTATCTATACGATGTCTCTTCATTTCACTACAAACACCTCAATAAGGAGGCAGCAGGCTGGAGGAAGCTCCCCTGACAGTTTACTTAGGCTACTGTTGGCTGTATTGCATGTAAATTTCAGGAAATATCACAGTATGTTTTCTGTTTGAAAAATACACAAAGGAAGATATCCAGTACTACTCGTCTCTAACCTGATCTGCAGCTGATAGGTACGTGGTTTGTTTACAGTGTGCAGACAGGGAGAGTCCGATGTTATAAGACTATAAGTAAATAAAAAGACCACAAATCTATCTTGTTGGTTTCATATTCTGTCTATATGAAGACACAACAAGGTGGATATTATTCATCATTACAATAATTATTAGTTCTGTGTTATTATAAAAAAATCTCGATGTGCCTGTGCCCATCCTCCTGCTGATCTTCACTGGAACAGCTGCTTAGCTGGAAGACCTCCTCTCAGCCTGTGGGCAGCGTTGGCCTGCTTACCCAGGGTAAAAAAAATGCCTCAGTCTGGACAGGGATTACATAAAAGAGTACTGTCTTTGCTGTCAGTACAGTTCATTTCCACTGTTACAAAAGGATAACACCGGTGCCTTTATGTAATGTTACAGACAGAAAGGGGACATAACCCCTGTCCTCTAAAACTTCCTTTCTCAATCCACCACCTCTCAGCTTGTTCAGGCCTGTGCTCAGCTTTCTTCCATGTAAACCCTCATTCAATGGATCAGTTTGGTCAACAATGTACGCTGACGTGCCTACTGGGTGACTCATTACTTTTTCCTTGGGTCTCCAGTATGCCATCAAGTGGAAAACATGGATGAGTCGTCGAAGGCTATCATGTTGAGTTTTCTATGTAGACACCAGAGCTTTGTGAGGCTTTATAACAGCGGATGTCTGGCCTTTACCACCATGCGCCAGAGAGTTTAAGGTAAAACAGCTTTTATTCAGGTCCGCTTAAACCCTATATTCCTCAGCATGCTTTTGTGTGGTTACCTAAGGCAATCAAGAGGCACACAGCTCAAATAAAGAATGCATGACGGTAAACGATCCGCTGAAACGTCACTTGCACTCAGCTCAGCTTCTCCACAATGCAGTGTTTAGCCTCTAAGACCCAAACAAATCAGGGTATTTTTAGAAAATTCCACTCCTCCTTAGTCCTCTTAATAGTGATTAGCCAGTGACGACACATCTTTTATTTTTCTCTACATGGGTAGTATTATTGAGCTGTATTGTGAAAGGCCTTGTTAGGCTGCCACGCAAGCACTGCACACAGTCTGCATGGGCACGCTGTTCAGCGGTGTCGCTTTTCCCCTAAATGAAATGTTGTCTTTTCTCATATTCACCGCTGACGTCACATTGCCCCAAGCGCATCAGGCGTAGGGTGTGTGGGCTTGGCTCAGAGCCGTATTCGCTGCTGATGGTTTCTATATGAAGTAGTCGTGCAGTGGGTCCAGCTGTGTTGCCGTTGTTGCTCTTGGCATGGTCACCTACATTCTTCCTTAACCCCCGAGGTACACGATCATGTTCTTTGGATGCCATGCCGCTACGGCGTCGTCTTCTAGGCTAGTCTCTCGCACTCACTCACTCACTCACGCTATTTCCTCCAGTATAAATAAGAATTAATAGCTGTGGATTTCTCTATCTCCCACATGCCTCACACTCCAGGTTTAATTGTTGTGTCTGTTTCATCACAGGCTTTGATTAATGGGCTGGAATTCAGGTCCACTTGCGGGTCAGGCGCAATTAACTATGTTGAATTCCACAAATTTCCACAAATGTTTAGACTATTGAACCCTTTGAAGTCTCTGCAGGGTTGACAAGAAAGCTTTTCTGTTCTCCTTGTGATCCGAGGATAAGTGGGATGGATGCCTTGGAACCATTTCCCTTGTTTAAATCTGTAACTGGATTAGAGGTACCCTCTGGAGAAAGGTGCCATAATGATACGGCGCTGCTGCACAGCAACACATGCCTGCGTAGCTCTCCCACACCGTCTGCATGCTGATGTTTTTGGGGCGACAGAGAATCTCCCCAGATGTGTGGGCAAAGCCATGTATCACGGCTGGACACCTGTGGCTGCTTTGACACAGGTGTTCATTGCAATGCACTCCTGCTGTTTTGTTTTTATCTCCTAGCGTGACCACTTCACAGCCTTTACCCCCCCATGGAGAGACGAAGACAGAGGGGGGAAATGTGTATGTGTAGGATGGAGAGAGAGTGAGAAAGACAGAGAGGTGTGTCTCTTCAGTGAGCTCAGAGTCCTTTGGGTCTTCTCTGACAGCTGCAGCAATCTGAGAGCTCGACGTCGAGTTGTGGTTGCCTAACATGGGGGGCTCACCTCCGAGGAGAGGGGAGAGCACGGGACCAGACGCAGCCATGTGTCCATCTGACAAAGTGGGGTTAAGAGCCCGCTGCCATGTTCCATTATGAGCTTCATTTAGAGCAGCAGACAGTGGGAGCGCGGGGACGAATCGCCCATCAAGCACGGCCCAAACTTAGCATTTTTTAAGTTGTTTCCATAAACGTGCACACAAGCGCATTTACACACAGGCACAGACACTGTACAAAATGACCCTGCCCAGCACACATTGTTCCCTCCTGTGCACAAAGCAGATCCCTGAGCTATCAAAGACAATTAATGTAGTCATTCATCTCGCAGCACTATCTGGTTAACACCAGAGGAAATGTAGGCCGGGGGAGGAGGGAGTACACTGATGAGGGAGGTCTAACAAACTCTATCCCACTGAGTGAACCTGTTCTTTGCCAACCTCAAATGACAAGAGTGTGGAGGAAAATGCAGTGCTGAGGCAGAAACACACACACAGGATGCACTCACACCCACTCTTTGCTGATAGCTCCTGTCTGTCACACCTCAGTGCTGCAGTGTAGGAACACACTCTATGTCAGTGGTTCCCAACCTGTTTTCCATGAAGCCTCCTCTACTTGTATCTAAGAAAAGCTGAGCCCCACCGACATCATCACCTTAAACAAATTACAAATCCTCGAACAAAATCCTCAATTTTGAATGAGGTGATTTGGTGTGCTTCAAATGAGCACTTTTATTAATTAAATCAACTTTCTCTAATGAATCAAACTCGTCAGTTTTGTCAACCTGAATAATGTGATGACATCCTGATGGATTTGCCAAGTGAATGCAGATACATAATATGATCTCTTTATTTGAAACGACTTAATTGATTTTACTATAATGGTGTTAGAGCTGAAATCGATTTTTTGTTATTGTGGTTAAATAAATGTAATTTGTGATGTTGTTAGATTGCTGCTAGACTGTCCTGTTAATACAGGTGCGGGCCTCCCTTTGTGTGCGTCAAAAGGGAGAGCCAATAGGTTTTTGACCGCAGTAAAAATGCTGTTTTTGAAAGGCTAAACGCCAACAAATATGATTGAAGCAGCATATTTCGTTAGATTTTCCTAATAAGTAGCAAAAAAAAATATCTTTTTTAATAGATTTGATATACCGACTTTTGTATAAATTATCCAGTAAGTATGTTATTATGATTTTAGTTGTACATGAGCAAATCCAATTTTGACGACCTCAGAGCAGACAAACGCTGGCACACACCTTGTGCAGGTTGGGAAGCACTGCTCTATGTAATACTGGGATCATGTGTGATTTATTTAGGGATCTACAAGACACTGCATGCTAGATATAACATGTTAAAATGAATGCACTTATTTCTATGCCCCCAAAGTGTTAAAATCAAAACAGACAAAAACATACATACAAAAAACTACATATCCATATTAAAATACAACAATAACAAACTAATCAATGACTCAGGAACCTTTCTAGCTCTGGTAAACTTGCACCATAGATGTGTGATGATGATATCTGTGTGTGTTTTGATCCCCTGATGTTTTAATGAGTGAAGCCAAGCACAGGTTCTTTGCTGTTGTTGTGATTTGATTTTGGCGGTTAGTGCAGCAGATGGGAGGGGTGACTGGAGGTTGGAGTGCATTTGGTGCTCCCTCCCTCAAAGTGGGTGGGTGTGTGGGCGCAAGGTGCTCTCTAGTCTGTCTTTAGGCAGACAGACAGCTGGTCAAACAGGCTTAGGAGAGCAGTGGGCAGTCTGGGCTCTGACTTAAGCCCATTAGGCCCTCCTTACTCCTCATTGGTCAACAGCCCAAGTTCAAACCTATTTTGATAGTATTATTGTGGCAGGGGGTGCCGGGTTCCATGTTCATTTTGACCAAACGGTGGACTGAAATCTTTCTGTGATGCGAGAAGGCAACAGATACAGTATTCACGTTTTCACGTTCTGCCCTGTGCCGAAGTGTTTTGGAGTCTGTGTGTTGTTGTGATTGAGTGTGACGGGTTGTGCTGTGAGGGTAGGGGCCCCGTCGGCCTGCTCCTCTGTGTGTGTGAGGTTGTGTCGTGTAGCACGTAGGCTTGTGGAATGTCGGACCGATCTCCTGCTTCCCTCGTGGCGGGTATAACATGTACCAGGAGGATGCAGGGGCGACACAGGGATCAATGGAAGTCGGCATTTGTGCGTTTGTGAGACCAAAAGAGAAAGATTCAATATTGAACCCCAGCACTTTTTAGTCCTGCCAAACGGACAACCCAGTTAGCTCAGCATCAAAATGTCATTTATTAGCTAATGTAATACAGCACCGAAATGACTGTATTTGTTACCCCGCACTGGACAGACAAAACACAACATTGTATTACACAAGGAACAGAGGAGAATATTGACTTACATCAATTTCATTCCAAGAAACCTGTTTATCCGTTCTGACATGACACTGATGTACCCTTGACTGGTGAAATGATTTACTCTTATTGCTGTCTCCTTTAAATACAAGCCAGCAGCCGCTGGTCAAACCAGATAGTGCTGTTTTATTTGAACACTGGCCCTACTGTGGGCACCAGGAATGCCTCAGAGTTATTTGAGAGCAGACACATAATTATACCATTATACTGACTCTGATGTTTGCTGTGAAATACTTGTGTTTAATTTCTCTTGCTCTAATCAAAGCTGATCTCAGTTTCTGTTTTTGGGGGGGGGCTGCAAACTGCCGTGACATCCGGATCGTTCTCTCCTTCCTTTCCATCCTCTCCTCCTCCCTTCTGTGTGAAACCGACTCATTCAGGCGCCTGGTCAAAGCACACATGTGCTGACGTCACTCGGGCTGCTTGTGGGCTGACGTCGGTGTTCAGACTCGAGCCATATCAGAGGGGCGAATGGGCCCCAGTCAGTGCGGCTGCCTGGTAGCAATGTCCACAATGGCTCCTGTTCAGACCTCACGTCCCACAACCACAAACAGCACTTGTGTGTGTGTGTGTGTGTGTGCATGTGTCTGCGCTTGCATCAACTATCTCATGCCAGACATATCTGATGCAACAGGGGATCAGTATGTCATTTCTGAGAATAATCTTCCCTATCCGTATCCATTCACTGCGGAAGAGGCATAAGTGTGGGATGATGGAGCCAGATGTGACTAGATTAGCAGCTGTCCACAGCCTCTATTGTCTGCCGCGTCATGTCCAGTGGCTGTAAGAGCCCGACAGAAGGACAACAAGCAGTCATAGTGAGAGAAGCAAAGGGGCTGTAAACTGACGGACAGACATATACAAGTTCCTACGTCATTTGAACTTAATTGTGGAGGAAAAACAACGAGGGCCTTCCTCCCCTATCTTCCCTCGCCTCGTCTCCACCTTTACATCTGTGGGAGCTCAGCCTAGGGATTGATGATGTGTCATTGAATCCTCTAGTGGATCAATGGGCTCGCAGCCCACTGGGGGCCGGCCACTGGCAATCCATCATCAAGGGTCACAACACATTTAGCCCTGTCTCACAAGCACTCATTGTCATTCAAGTGCCATGGTCAAGCAGGGGGAGGAGGAGAGCAGTGTTAAGTTATGTTAGTTGGCTGGCTGAGAGCTGCGTGATTTAATCTTTGAAGCCTCTGATGGGGCTGCGACCTCAGCTTGTCAGGAGAATGCTTTCTACCTTAACCACTTCATACCGTGACTCACCCACGCAGCTTGACCTGGGTCAATGAAATAATGTATGTCCAAAGATACTTACAGATTCAGTCATTTTATTTGACCTGTTCCATTATGTGAGTAAATGTGCATTTATTTACATGTGGTTGTTTGTTTTTTTTACATCTAAAGGACACAAATGATAATTCACTTTATCATGGCATGTTGTTCCATTTCAAA